>NC_088344.1:12405000-12705000 GCF_036884655.1 Musa acuminata AAA Group | reverse complement strand
GTTTGGACCACGTCGAGCAGACCAATACATTAATGATATTTTCTCATAATAATTTGACTCTAAAAAGAGGACCCAATGTCGTAGGAATATTCACCTACTAACCTTCTCAATCAACACTCCAATGAGAAGGCCCTGCCTACAACCCACAACACTTTTGCTCATGAGAGGCAATTGTTATCCTTCCTAAATGTAGATACGTCCACCTCGGCATAGACGCTAATGAGGCATTAGCGTCTGTTCAACAGCCCAAGCCCCTCATTCCCATGGATGAACTCGATCAACCTACTCGTTCCTGTCGAGGTGTTCCTAAACCTCGCCCATCAGATATAGATACTTACTAGCATATTATAAGTTTTTGCCCCACTCCTGTCTTAACTAGCCCAATAAACGACGCCACTATCTCAAGCACAAATAATACCTCAACTGGCACCCATCGTAATCCCCCCAATTGACATGATGCCAACATCTTAGGATTGCCCGAGGTCCACGGAACTGCCAGCTGAAGGAGCACCCTACTGCCTAATGATAGAGTTCAGTGCCCCATCGCATCACCACTCTGCTCTGCACCAATCCGAGACCCAATCGGTGGATTCAATGGATGATTCCCCGAAGGTCTAACTATGGCAAATGGGCCAATGCCTAGATGAGATGCAATAAGAATTCTATTAGTCTAAGGGGGACTCCAATCGATCCCACTTCGGGTCGATCCCGATTCACTCAGAACATCTAAGAGAAACCAATCCCCACCAACTTTCATCTCCCATTGCTAGAAGCCTTTGATGGCAATACCAACCTGGTTGAACACACTATCATTTTCGATGCCCAATTGTCTCTCTATGGTACCTCTGATGCTTTGATATGCTATGCATTCCTGACAACATTGAGAAGCTTAGTGTGAGAGTGGTACACTCATTTGAAGCCACACTCGATCGACTCCTTTGCTTAGCTCATAAAAGAGTTCAAATTTTACTTCCTCATGAATGTATGCTCAAAGGCCATCGGTGGCAATGTTGCTTGGACTCAAGTAAGGGGAGGAAGAGACACTCTCCGAATTTGTTGCTTGGTTCACCAATGAAATCTAAGGCATGTAAGAAGCTCATTCATCACTCATGATTCAAGCCTTCATGATGGAGCTCAAGGCTTCTCGCCTTTTCTGGTCATTGGTGAAAAGGTTGCCAACAACCGTATTCGAGGTCCTCTAGAGGGCCAACCAATACGTAACTACCGAAGTGATGATCTCGAGTAAGTACGAGAAGATGCGCAAAAGGTCGAGACAAGAGTGACTACTATCAGTCCTAACCTCGAGGTCACCAAGGTGAAGAGAAAATGATTGACCTGAGTTGCCTCATCCAAAGTCTGAGTCGACTCCCTTGTATATGACTAAAACAGAAGTTTTTTTTATATATAAAGCAAAAAAGATTCTTGAACAACCCTCAATGAAGATATCATTGGAGAGGCGAAACAAATCTGAGTATTGTCAAATCCACCACAATTATGGCCATGGTAGAGGGAGAATTTAAAGACCCATCACAACAAGAGGACTCAAAATCTGCCATGACAAAGGGATGTCCTAAAATCCACCATGATTGAGGGAAGATTTTAAGCCCGCCATGACGAGAAAACCCGATATCTACTACGATAGAGAAGGGACATGATATCTATCATGATGAAAAAAAATATTTGAAGCCTACCATGGTGGGAAGACTTGAGATCCATTATGGTAGAGAAGGGACATGAAATCTACTATGGTCGAAAAAGAATTACCACAGTAGAGAGACTCGAGATTTGCTATGTTGAAGAAGAGACATGAAATCTATCATGACAAAAAGAAGATTTGAAGCCTGCCATGGTAGGAAGACCCGAGATCCACTATGATGGAGAAAGAATATGAAATCCACTAAAGTGAAAAGAAGATTTGAAGCCTGTCATGATAGGAAGACTTGAGATCCTCTACATTAAAGGTGTACGACCAAATATGCATGAGACGCACAAGTCAGAAAAACTCGACCTACACCAAGATAAATCTGCTATGGTGGAGGTGCAAGGTCCAATGCACCAAATATACGGGAGTCATAAAAACTAAACCCACGGTAAGATAAATCCGCTATAACAAAGGTACAAAGTTGAATGCATCCTAGATACATGAGATAGGAAAACTCAATTGACACCAAAATAAATCCACTATGGTGGAGGCACAAGGTTCAATGCACCCGAGACGTGTGAGTCAAGATAATCTGGTTAGCACTGAAATAAATCCGCTATGACAAAAGTTTAAGGTTAAATGCACCTAAGACACATGAGTTAGAAAAACTCAATCGACATCAAAATAAATCCGCTATGGTGAAAGCATAAGGCCAAATACACCCAAGATGCGTGAGTAGAGAAACCTAACTAGCATCAAAATAAATTGGCTATGATAGAGGTGCAAAGTCGAATGTGCCCAAGAGGTGTGAATCGGGAAACCTGACCAGCCCATTGTGGTAGAGGCATGAGTCAAATGTGTCCGATGTTGTGAGTCGAGAAACCCGATCATTGCTAAAGAAAAACTGCCACAGTATGAACCTAGTGATCCTAAGACACCTAAAGTGGGAAAACTCAACTTGCAAAATGAGAACCTCGAACATTTCCATGATGAAAAAAAATTGAATGATGTGCTTCAAATCCCTCGTGTAAGAGCCGCAAAGCACGCCTTCGAGGGGGACAATTGATAGAAAATTTACCAATAGTTAATAAGTAGTCACTATGTGTCATCCAAGTCATCCGCTTACATATATAAAGATTCAAAACGTAAAAACACAAGCTTCTTTCTTGTTTATTATGGCAAGGAATGTAATCACAAACTTCTTTCTTTCACTTTATGACAAGAAAGATAATCTTAAACTTTCTTCTCTTCGTTTATAATAAGGAAAGCAATCTTAAATTCTCTTCTCTTCTTTTAGGAAGGATATCACAAACTTTCTTTCACTCCTTCAAGATATAAAAATATATCCTAAATAGGAAAATAAAAGAGGACTCACTCTTTTGAATTACTGAAATCCACATTTGGAGACATTGAATTACTAACTTGAGCATCATAAGGATTTGATTAGGAAACCTCTCCTAACCTCAATCTTAATGCAAATGGTGCCTTGGGAGCTCGACACCTTGGATCTATCTTAGAGCCACCTTGGGACCATCTTGGATTTACCTCAGATTCACCTCGGAGCCACCTTAGTGTTGAATCCCGGATTTTGATAATAAAACCAATTGATGAGTTTATGATCTAATTAATATTTAAGAAAATTGATATAGGATTAATTTCAATCATAGAAAGGAAAAACGATTGAAGCATGAGAATCAGACGTTAGGTCGAAGTCATAGATCGGGCATCGGGCCGGAAGAATCAGACATTACGCCAAGATCGGATGTTGTGGGAGTCAACATGCTGATGGATTAGGCAATACTGTCATGGACTTAGCTGGTTTTGTCTAAGTTGTGTGGCACTTATGCATGTCTGGTCGTAAAGGTTAGCCTCCCCGAAACCTCATAGGGTCCCTTAGGACCTATAAAAGAGAAAATGGGTTAGAGAAAGCGCCTCACTTGGGATCCATAAATAAACCTTTCAGAAAACACTTCATAGACAATATAAATTATAAATAGGCTTTACAAGCTCTGAATGGTTCACAACAAATGGTCAAAATGGTCCACTATAGACCGAATATCTCTCACAAGTGTCCATATGATATAACCTTTATTTACAAGCCTAAGAAGGCCATCAAACCCAACTAAAATAGGCTATTAAGCCTTCAATTGTTCTTTTACATGCTGTGAAAAGCATGAACAAATAGAAAGACAAAGATATACATAAATATTATTTTAAATATCCTGTTTAGAACTTTGTCCGTGATATTCTCCCCCACTTATTCCTTGACGTCCTCGTCAAAGCCTTTGCCGACACTGCAACTCCTCGCCTTTGCTGAATCTTCAATCTTCTGCTCCAACTGCAATGCGCCTCTTGGCTTCCAACTGCTCTCCGCTGTTGTTTTTTAGTAGTCGAACCTTTGATCTGCCATGCTACTTCAACTCGCCAATGACTCTGACTCTAGTGTGGGGTTGGCTGAGTTGTGTTGATCCCTATTGGTTCCTACGGATCCTCGAGATAAAGGAAAAAGCCATCCTTACTATGCGCCAGTCTCTTAAATGCCTCATGTTGCTTAAACTGGATGGATGCTTGTTAGAGCTTTAACGAGCATCGCCTCATAAACTTCTAAAGTTTTGAGTCATTTCTCCACAAAATTTGCCCATCGACTCTTCTTTCACTTAGTTGTCACTTCCAAATAGATTTGCATCACTTCCGCTTTCGATTGGCATTCTGTTGGGAAATAAAGTGGATAATCTACTCTTAGTAGCACTGATCACTATTGGTGAGGATTTGACAACTATTATCTTCTAATATCTTCGAAGGGTCTTTGAACCTGTGTAGAGCTCCTCTGCTAGATAGATAAGAGAATTAAGGTACTCGGTTTTGCCCATTCTCTTAAGAGTAGAAAAGGCAATGATTACTTGACTTCGTCCGCCTCCTCAAGGGTTGTACTCCATGCATTGAGCTGGTTGCTGGTCTTCACTCTTTGCTCACACTTCTGAAGCACATGAAGTGTTTGCACTCCTTGCATTCAGTTAGCTACTATGATTCACCTTCTTAATGCCATCGAACTTCTGGAATGTAGGAAGTTTTCACCCCAACTTGGATTAAGTCTCTAATAGTTTTGGTCACCTTTGGAATTGTACCGTCTTCTCTATCAACCCGGCCGCCTACTCCATTCAGTAGTAAAGATATAACATCGCGTACTGCCTACTTCATTCCTTGGTCATGCACTCTTGCATGACTCGAAGTCCTTCACTTTCAGCTATCTTGATGAGAAGCTCGTTGACATCAGTCTTATGAAGTTCCTTAGCCTCTACCCTTCAGTCTTGTCTCGGTACTTAGAGTTTGCCTCTGCATGCTCCACCTCCTCGGCCCCTTTCACGACCAAGCGCTCTCCCTCCATGAGAGCAAGGGATCAATGACTTTCATGGAAGTCCCGCCTCTATGATATCATAGCGCTGCCATGCCTATGGCCCTACTATCCGTCGCCTCGCATCTGCATCCCTTTTCTTCACGATCAATAGATATGTCTCTGTGGCACTTCTCCAAGTCTACCTCCATTCTAACTGATGCTTGATTTTGGGTAGCTAAGTCCCTCTAGACTCATCGTCGCTTCCTCACCCCTTTCGACCCCTTGCTTCAACATCTCTGTGTTCTCCAAGTAGCTCCCTTCGGTCGATGGAAAGACAGACTGCAACTCCCATGCATAGCCTCTGCCATCACGTTGTAGGGTTTGCATCGATTTTATTCTCCTTAGCTTTCTTGGTAGTAATGTTCGCTTACTCGACCTTATCCTTTGACTTGCCAGGCTCCTTTAAGTGAATATGGGCTCTGAAGTAGTCCAACTCTCTAGCTGCTTAGATCATACCTCTACATGATCAAGTCCCTCCCATGGGATTTACTGGTACTTGCATTTAAACTTTTTCCTTGGTGGAACACAGCCCCCATATGCTGATGACTAAGGCTTTCATCTGATGCAAAATTTGATGCACGCACAAAAGACCCGCTCTACGGTACTATGACATTCACTCCTTAAATTTATAGCCTTTCTTACTGTCATATTGTTCACTGAAGTGGAACTCCCAGTAGCTTCCGATCATATCTCCATATGATATAGTCCCTCACGGGACAATATCATGTGTATCGTATTACTACGAATTATTCCACTATGATCCGCTGCACCATGTCGCCTCTTGGTGATATCTCTATTACATTCTGATCCTTGTGGGATGAACTAGAATTGTGATCCCTCCATGTGTGGCCTCTGCCAATACATCGCAGGGTCTCTTCCACCTTCGATTTTGTTCGCTCCTTTGGCAATTGACCTTCATCCACCCACTTTTGGGTCATACTAAGATGAAGCACCGCTCTAGGATAGTCCGTCGCCTAGTAGCTCCTGAAGTCCACCGACTTCGCTGCAATTAGTGTACCATTATTTGGATCCTGGGCCTTTGTCCCTACCAACACAATCTCCGCTGCGCATTGCTTCCTTCATGGCAACTTAAATGGCAACACTGTGGCATATTCTTCAAGAGTACCCACCTCCGTGTCCTCTTGCCCCATTCCAAGGCCTTCTAAACCCAACTTCGCCTCCACAAGTTGAGTCGCCTTAGTTCCTCCATCAAATGCTTCTCCGAGATAAGATACATGTGCCTAGAAGCTCCCTTCGTCTTTGGCACTATGCAAGATGAGTCCGCTCCATCAGAATGAAGTTAGGTCTTAATTAAGTTAGTTTTGGGTATAACTATGCTAACTTAATTAGGGGTCCATTGGGCTTGAATTAAGACTGATTTGGACCTATTGGAAGACTCATTCAGTGACCCACAATTGGGTCAAGTAGTGACACTATCGGACTAGGTCGTGGAACTGCCTATGAGCTAGAACGTACGAAGTGTACGTTTTCTGGAAGACTCGGCGGTGGTATCTCGAATCCACTTCAGAGTCACCTTAGATCCACCTTGGAGCCATCTCGAATCCACCTTAGGGCTACCTTAGAGCCATCTCGGATCTATCTCAGATCCACCTCGGAGCCATCTCGGAGTCACCTTTGAGCCATCTCAAATCTACCTTGGATCTATCTTAGAACCATTTCGAATCTACCTTAGATTCACCATGGTGCCATCTTGGATTCACCTCAAAAATACGACATTTTCATCTCAGAGACACCTCAGATATTCCTACATATATAGGTTTAACCTCAGATATTCCTACATATATAGGTTTAGATCGCATCGGGATAACCAATATGTTAACAACATTTTCCCCTATCACCTATATAATTTCTTCAAAATCTAATCCATCTTATTGATATGTTAATAACCTCATTTGAAGCATTTAAAATATGCTAGATTAGGTTTATCAATTAAAAGTGCATTATGGACATTGTAAATCTCTTCAACTATAAGTGAAATATGGGCCTCTTGTGAACAATTCTTTTATATCATTTTTCTCATCTCTCTTTTGTCACCTTCAAACTCATGTAATCAACCATTTCCCTTATACTGCATTAGTCGATAAAGGCCAAACGTCATACGACCCCTATAAAAGGGTCCTTGAGATCATTATTTTCCTCTATTACTTGCTATTTGAGAACTCTGAGCTTTCAAAAATTTTGAACTTTCTCTGAAGTTTCAAACTGGCACAGCCACTATCGACATAGAGATGTTTGTCAACATTGCATCTACATTTTTGACCTCGTTCTATGTCACATTCGCAACTTTGACCATAGCCCTTCTCAATGTCATGTATGTGTTTTCACTTGTGGCTTCGCTCAATATCATGTTCACTACCATAGTTTCGTCCAACTTTACCACCACAATTTTCTCGTTTGCCTTTCTTCGTCATCCATGGCCTCGGTCCTCACCCATGACTTTTGTCTCCAAGTCTGTAACATCTCCTTGATGACCATTGCAACATTCCAAATCCTCCACATCTCTGAGATAAACACGGTGACCTTCCAAATCCATGGCATATGAGGTGGCCATGACATTTCATGTTCGCTGCATTTTCAAGTTGGTCATAATGTGTCTACACACCTTATTATCAAGTCAGCCATGACAACCCAAGTTCGACACATGTCTCAAGCACACGACATCATCTCCTCTCTCCATTCTCAACCTATCTAAACTAGGTAGAGTATATGATTAATCCAACGTAGCCAACACGTCTTCTTGCACTCGACAAACACTAACTCGAAAAAACATGTGATGTGCCCAATTTAACTTTCATGATAATCGTATCACTTCCCACACTCAACATACCTTAAGAAGCATAAGGTGTGACATGTTTAATATGACCAACCCCATGCTCGATATGCCTTAATTGAGCAAAACATGTGATGGACCCGATGTGGTGTCTGATTGTAGCATAGCTTGACACACTCGATATCATTACCTTTCATCATTTGCAGCGCCAATCGTTGCCCATTACTTGGTTCACATGATAGTTGCACCTCCAAGATGACCATAATGACATTTCAAATCTTCCACATCTTCGAGATGAAATCTACAACATTGTAAGATGACCACCATGAGATTCTAAGTGGGCCATGACCTCTCTGGCCACCTGATAGGGAAAGTAACGATGTGAGCATTATGCTATTGATTGACCTAGTCGAGAAATACCACCTGGACGACGATGTATGTGGAAGAACCCGTGCCTCTCCCCTGCAACCATCGACAAGAGCATGATCCTCCAGCCCCTACCTACCTTGATCTCTAGAAGGGTCACACGAGCCAATCACAGGATACATTAATCCCCAACAACGAGGCCGATCCCCCCTTTTCTCCTTTATGAGTCACATGTCGTAAGCAACCTATCACCCATCGATCGCTTAGATATAAAAATCAATCCCAAAGCCTAAAGGGGTAAGCATCTCTATTGTTGTCACCTTACAATTGACATTACCATCGGAGGGGTTGGGTCGGGAACATCCCCGTTTGTGTAGGAACCTTGGCGAGACTAAGATGCATCTCGAGACGACACAAAATCTACCTCTAGCAAACAAGTAGTGCCTCGGGATCGTGTCAACCATATATGCTTCCTGCTCTAATCTCCTCTCGTGACCCCCCGTAGGCCTCTTGGAGGAGCTTGCACATTCGAGACCAAAGCAAGCCATAGGGACCTTGGCGAGGCTAAGATGCATCTCGAGATGACACAAAATCTGCCTTTAGCAAACAAGTAGTGCCCCAGGATCGTGTCAACCAGATTCGCTTCCTGCTCTAATGTCCTCTTGTGACCCCCCTAGGCCTCTTGGAGGAGCTTGCGCCTTCGAGACCAAACCAAGCCATGATGACTCCATGGTCAACGACATCAAGACAATAACACCACCATATCATCCAATCATCCATGGCAAACTAAGTCACACACACCTTCAACATGGTAATGTTTCTCAAGCAACACCATCTTCTCTCCTGCCCCATACTCCCTAACTAGGTAAACCATGTGGGTATGCTTAGACACTCTAAAGTGTCACTCATGCTTAACAAGCCTTAACCAAGCAAAATATGTGATGCATCTGATGTGACCAATGCATCTTCTCATATTTAGACTAATTAAGGATTAGTCCTTGCAATTAGCTGCCTTTAGCATTTCAATCCTTATACTTTCAAAAGTTAAATTGAGATCTCTATACTTACGAAAGTGAAACATTTAAGTTTGTTACTCCAACAGAACTCCTTATCTTTAACTTTATGAAATTATCTTTTTAATCCCGTATAGAGATCTCAATGTTTCACTTTCGTAAGTATAGGGATCCTAATATAACTTTTGAAAGTATAGGGACTGGGATACTAACTATAACTAATTACAAGACATAATATCTAATCAGCCCTCTCATATTTATTATGTTCTAATTGAGTAAAGCATGTGATGTGACTAATACAACTAACCTTCATGGGTAATGTATTCCCCTACCCAAATGCATGCTAACTGAGCAAAGTGTTTGATGACTTAATGCACACTAATCAAGCAAAGTATGAGACACATCTAACATAGCCTTTGCTACTAATGCATTTTACCATGTTTGACGTGTCCTAACCTACACAAAACATGAGATGTGCTCAATGTAATCTTTGTAGCATATATGTCTCCATGCACTATATGCATCCTACCTTAGGAAAGTGTGTGACATGTTCGACATGGCCTTCACGACTAACATGCCAATGCATTCTAATTAGGTCAAGCGTGCATCACACCTTATGCAAGGACTTTGGGGCCTATATCCTAACTAAGCAACATATGGGATGCATCCAACATGGCCAACCAAAGAACGTGACATGTCTGACATAAACTAGCACATCTCTTCATGCTCGATGCGCCTGATATGGCCCTTGCAGACAACATGTGTGCCCATGCACCCTCATGGACAATATGTTTCCACATGCTGAATATGCACAGCACAACCTTTGTGATCAAAGTGGTTCTCGATGCTCAACACGCCCAATATGACCCTTTCAATCGAGGCATCTACAGCGTATGGCACATCCACTTCAACAAAGAGCTCCTGGGACAATCTTCAATCAATTTTTTATTACATGCTATAGCTATTGAGTCACCATGATGAATTGTAGTGGTGGTGACGGTGACACGAGAGAAGCGTGTGTAGTCCGATTTTGATTGTCCAATGCGAAAGTTGATTCAATCCAACCTAGTTCTTTTATTGAGCTAGTCTCAAGCTGAATTTTGCTATTTCGATCTAACCATATAAAAACTAAGGCACTCCTAATAATGCCCCTCTGATATTTAAGTTAGTAATATGATCATACTTATAAAAACCCTTTTATAGTGGGTTTCCAGAGTCAGTACATTTGAATGACACATCTCTTACGTGAACATGGTGCATCGATCTTAAACGTAACTATCATTGACTCGTGCGTGTTACACTATAACACATGGCACATATTAAACAATGGGGGGTGATTAGTTGGTAGGATAAGATATAGTTGTTAAGCTTCAGTGTGCCTACCATATGGCACTGAGATATTAGTCATCTGGGGCTATGAAACATAGTTGATTTCATGTACTCCAACAAGGTTTGAAACATAGTTGATGGATCCGAGGGTATCGTACCCATTGGTTGCAAGTGAATCTTCAAGAAGATCAGAGTATATGGAAGGATAGAGACATAAAATGAGACTAGTGGCTAAGAGGCATCATCAAAAATAAGGTGTTGATTATGACGAAACATTCTCACCTGTAGCTATACTAAAATTCATTCGAATTCTATTGGCTATTACAGTATATTATGATTATGAGATCTTACAAATTGATGTAAGAATCATGTTCCTTAATGGCAACCTCGAGGAGGAGGTGTATATGATACAACATGAGGAATTTATGTCCAAAGAAAGCTCAGATAAGATATGAAAATTACTTAGGTCGATCTATGGAATAAAATAAGCTTCTTGAAGTTGGAACATAATATTTAATGAGGCGATCAAATCTTATAACTTTGTTAAGAATGAAGATGAGCCTTGTGTATATAGAAAAGTAAGTGGGAGCGCTATTACCTTTTTGGTGTTATATATGGATGACATCCTGATCATTGGAAATGATGTAGGAATGCTCTCCATAGTAAATGCTTAGCTATTTAAACATTTCTTTATGAAGGACTTAGGGGAAGCATCCTATATCTTGGGGATTCAGATCTATAGAGATAGATCCAAGAGGATGCTTGGTTTATCGTAGTCCAGGTACATAGATTTGTACATCACACCTAATGTTTATGCACTCTCTCAATAACAGATAAAGAGACATATTCCATTGGATGGATTCCTCCTAACAATGAATGGAGAGAACTCATATCGCACTCCCAACAACGGATAGAGTGATATCCCTTACTCGCCCAAGTGGGGATACGTTTCTTCCAACAACAATGGAAGAAAATCACCTTACCTACCCTCTCGGTAGGAACCAACTAAGCATCATGTCTAATGATCTGCTAATCGATGAAGAAAATCACCTTACCTACCCTCGGTAGGTATACATAAACAATCATGATTATTCATTTACATTCATCTATTCATTTACATATCCATCCTAGAAATAACATGATAAAATATTATAATGGATCATGCTTGATATATGATCTGTTAGACTATGTTCATTGGTAGCTTTATAATGTAATTGACACAGCTCTTTTCACAGGTTGCACTTCCAATGTGGACCACTAACATAATCACACATATACTATATTATAATAATAATATCAATATTATAAACTTAATAAAGTAGAGAACTAATAATTATTTCTAAATAACAACTTCAAATAAAAATTTTAAATTTATCAAATCATAAAAATATGGCATATCAATCTCTCAATAGTTCTCAATCAACCAAAACCCTAATTGGAATAGTCCAATTGACTTGAATCAAACTCAATTCAATTAGGGCCTAACGAAACAAACCTCAAATCCTTATAGAACCGATATGAAATCATTAAACTAGTCTAATTTAGATTTGATTAATTTCAACTAAGTCACGTATATTAAAACTGGTTAAGTTAGTTTGGAATCACCTTAAACGGACTTGAACCGATCAAACCTGTCTGATTCGATTAATTATTAAGTTCAAACCAATAAAGGGAGAGGAAATTGAACTATATTGTATAGTGCTAGCTCAAACCGAACAAACCCACCTGAGTCTTAGATGGGTCATATACGCCACACATGCCTATTATAAGTAATATGTTGGGTTGAGATATAACAGGCTAGATAAAGGAGCCACGAAGTATCAAGCGTCAATCAAGATCTAACTTCGCAGACTAGGATGAGCCTCACTCACAAGTTGAGATGAGCCTTACTACTGAAATTAGCTACGCTTAGCTTGTGGGTTGGATCATGCTTAGACACATGATTTGGGGTCATATCTGACCTTATGGATTGAGTCGTACCTGACAACATAAGTTGGACCTACCTAGCCACATTGATTGGGTCATACCTTGCCATATGTGTTGGTTCGTTCATAGCAACATTGACTAGGTCATAGTTGGTCACATGGGTTGGGTCATACATTACCACATAGGTTGGGTCCTGTATGGCCACATGGGTCTTGTATGGTCACATGGGTTGGGTCATACATTACCACATAGGTTAGGTCACATGGGTTGGAGTCGTATATGGTCATAAAGGTTGGGTTGTACCTAACTACATAGGCTATATCGTACATGGTCATAAGGGGTAGGACAACCTAGTTTAACAAATCAACTTGACTCAAGTTAAACCCTAATTAGACTCATTTTATCAAGTTAGATTTTAATATTTTAAATTTTTAAAAAGTAACTTAAATCCTTGAATTTAAATTCATGATATTAAATTTGAAACTAATTATATCATAAAAATCACGCATAATTCTTGAAACATAAATATAACTAATTAAATAAATTAAAATTATTATGTTAATTTAAAAATAAGAATTTTAATAATTAAATTAATCTTAAAATTTACTTAAGCTTAAGAGAACATTATAAGTCAAATAATTATTATAAAATCATAAATAAATTATCATTTTTATTAATTATAAAATTATAAAACTAAAATATTATTATGTATAATAAAATTATAATAATCTCAATATCAAATATTTAAAAACATGAATCAAATCTGATTAAAAAAGAATAGAGGATCCTACCTCTTCTCGACTATCCTCTTATCGAAAAATTCTCTCATCTATCCTTCAAGCTACGTGAGAAATGAGGGAGGAGAAATCCTTTTAATAATATAAAATGATATTTTTTGAAAGATAAATAATAATTTAATTTTTATTTTACTTTCACACACAAAGATAAACATTTCTTATGATTTACATACAAAAATAGAATATAAACTATTATTTCCTAAAAATCACATTACTCTTTAGGAAATAAATTAGTTAATAATTTAATTAATTGATAAAATTTCTAGCTTATCCACATGATTAATACAAATTAATTTTAATCATTTCCTTAACCATACTATATAAATAAGAAAATAAATAATTTAAATAAAATAACATATTATTTATATTAAGGGAAAAATTAATGATGATTACACTTTAAAAGCTAAGTCATGCTAACTCAAAAAAGCCAATATTAAGTTGGACATCTTCAAGTTTCAGATCCAAAATATAAACTTTATTTCATATTTTCACAATGATTATAAGACAAATATTAAAAACTCCTCTTTCAACGGTTGTCGTGAAGCAAGCTTTTAACACGAGACATATCCTCGATGAAATATATTTATATGTATCGAATTAGTTTAGGGTTAAGCATGAATTGACAATTGAGAAACTAAAATAAGAGATTGTTCGTGAAGAGAACAAATATTCATTTAACATATCAATTAATAATTTTATAAATTAATATCAAATTATAATTTCACTAGATTCATTACATGTATTTGAAAACATCCACTTTTCAAAGTAAAAAAATGGGGGATCGGTGGTTGGAATCAAAACCAGAACCAATCCCATGAGGTTCAATGCTTATTCCCAAAAGTTAGGAATCAAAATAGTTAGTTTTGAAATCATGGCTAGGTTACTTGGGATAGTTTCTACACATTGTCATCGATTAAAGAGAAACGGAAATATTACCAATAATAAAATATTACTGAAAAGTGACTGCCTCACACAAATGAGGTTTGTTGTATTACTAATTGAATGTAATTTTTATGGGAATTCAATTATAAAGAATGCAAAATATCTTCACATATTATTCAATTATAAGAAGCACATAGTCAAATTACTTTATATGTGTTATCACTATATTATTCAATTATAAGAAACACCTAGTCGAATGAGGTTTGTTGTATGGGAATGACGTTTGTTGTATGACTGATTGAAGTATAAGGAATGCAAAAGGCCTTTACATATTATTCGAGTATAAGGAATACTTAGTCGAATTACTTTATAGGTGTTATCACTATATTACTAGATAAACTCACTTCACACCCACATAACTTTGTTATTCTAATCTTTTATGTCATGTGAAAGAAAAAAAAGATGATGACAAAGTAAAAATTAAGCTAATAATGTTTAAATAAAGAACACTTTATTTAATTATTTTACCTATCCTTGTACTTAAATATTAGAACACTTTGTTATCTTAATCTTTCTTTATCTATCATTATACAACTAACATTATTTCATCTCGATGTCTTGTAACCACGTAATCATGTCATCTTAAATAATTTTCTCTCACCTTGTTATCTATCGAAATGATACATAATTATTCATAGATAAAAATAATTTTTTTTCTATCTTTTCAAATAACTCTACACATCTAACTCAATATTTTGATCTAGGAAACATAAATCTTTTTCTATATATTATTTCTTAATTGATCAATAGTTAGATCCATAAAATATTATTGGTCTCACAACTATCATATAAAATATTTTTTAAATTTCAAAGATATCCAATAGTCACACAAGATCGAAACACTTATCATCATGTTTACCATCCTAATTTTACTCTATGAAATAATATATTTATCGATCTTTCCATCTTATTAAATAATTGTTCTAAGGTTTAAAATTTTTAGTCAAAGAAACTTTTTGCCTATCTAATTTAACTATGTTCTACTATCTATTCCTATTGCTAAGATTATTAAAATTATATCTCGTATATTTAGTCTTTAAGAATTATATTAAATTAATAATCCTAAATCAAATTGATGATCAATTTTGATATTATCAATATGATTAGTTCAATTAACCCTAAGCTTTTGTCTTATTAACTAGTTTAATTATCCCTAGATTAACTTACTGAATGAAATAGATACATTCTTATCTAGATTCAAATGTAAAGTTTTAGGTGCATTGAGTATTAGATTTTGACGATGAAATTAATTGATAAGTTTATGATCTAATTTATATTTTGAGTAAACAGGACTAGCTTTGATCAAAGAGAGGAAAATTGATTGAAGCAAGAGGAATTGAATGTTGGGCCGGAGTTAAACATATCAGGAGATTGGATGTCAGGTCAGAGGATCGATCGACGTGCCGGTAGAAGGACTTCGTGCCATAAGTTCGGGCATCGAGCCGAAGGATCGGACATTGCACCAAGGAGATCGAAAATTACGAGAGTCAACATGCCTATTAGGCAATATACCGAAAGAGAGGATGATGTGCCGAAGGATCGGATGAAGTATCGAAAAAACCAATGACATATCAAACAATATATGATTCGTGCTTTGAAATAATTTATCTAGATTAAGTTAGTTTAGATCTAATTGAGTCAATATTGGGGTGAAACAATGTCAACTCAATTAGGGACCAATTAGGTCTGAATTAGTGCTAAATTGGTCTTATTATTTGGTCTATTTAATGTCCTACAGTAGGGTCTAGCAGTGGTACCACCCTAACATAGTCTTCCAAACTGTGTTAGGTGATGGTACCACCCAGACACAATCAGGTGTGGTGCCGCCTATTATTTGGCTCATTTAATGTCTTGTAGCATGGTCTGTTATTTGGCTCATTCAATGTCATGTAGTAGAGTCTAGCGGTAGTATCACCCAAACTAGGCGATGACATAGTTTTTCAAACTGTGTCAAGTGATGGTATTACTCAGTATTAGTATGTCAAGCGGTAGTATAGCCAGACTGGATGGTGATATCACCCAATGTTAAAAAGTACTAGCAGTGGTACTGCCAATATACTGAAATCCCGAGGATTTAAAATTTTGGCTCAAATTTTGAAGTCATTTAGGGCCTATAAAATCCCGATAGAATATCCCATCCTCCTGAGAGATATGTGGGACATATTAGAGGAGAAGATGTTGAGGATATTGATCCTCAGACCTACGAAGAGGCTATTATGAGTATAGACTCCAAGAAGTGGCAAGAAGCCATGAATTCTAAGATGGATTCTATGTACTCCAACAAGGTTTGTAACCTAGTTGATACGCCCGAAGGTATTGTACCCATCGGTTGCAAGTAGATCTTTAAAAAAAAGGTCGGAGTAGATGGAAAGATAGAGACCTATAAAGCAAGGCTAGTAGCTAAGGGATATCGTCAAAGGCAAGGTATTGACTATGATGAAACCTTCTCACCCGTAGTAATGCTAAAATTCATCCGAATTCTATTGGCTATTGTAGCACACTATGATTATGAAATTTGACAGATGGATGTGAAAACTGCATTCCTCAATGAGAACCTTGAGGAGGAGGTGTATATGATATAACCTGAGGGATTCGTGTCCAAGAACTTCTCAGATAAGGTGTTCAAGTTGCTTTGATTCATTTATGGACTAAAGCAAGCTTCCCGAAGTTGGAACATAAGATTTGATGAGGCAATCAGATCTTATGACTTTGTTAAGAACGAAGATGAGCCTTGTGTATATAGGAAGGTAAGTGGGAGCACTATCATTTTTAGTGTTATATGTGGATGACATCCTGATCATTGGGAATGACGTAGTAATGCTATCCACAATAAAGGCTTAGTTATCTAGACACTTCTTCATGAAGGACTTAGGGGAAGCATCCTATATCTTGGGGATTCGAATCTATAGAGACAGATCCAAGAGGATGCTTGGCTTATCCCAATCCAAGTACATAGAAACCATTGTCAAAATGTTTGGCATGAAAAATTCCAAGAGAGGTCTCATACCGATAAGACATGAGATATCGCTTTCTAGGAGTATGTCCCCAAAGACTCCAGAAGAAAGGGCGAACATGGATATGATACCTTATGCCTCAGTGATAGGGTCTATCATGTATGTCATACTATATACTAGGCCTGATATAGCACATGCTTTGAGTGTCACGAGCAAGTATCAGGCGGATCTAAGCTTGGAGCACTAGAAAGCAGTGAAGTGTATCCTTAAGTACTTGAGAAGGACTAAGGATCTTTTATTAGTATATGGATGTAGTAGCCTCAAGGTTGAAGGCTACATAGACTCTAGTTTTCAATCTGATGTCGATGATAGCAAGTCGAATTCGGGGTATGTGTACACCTTGAATGGAGGAGCAGTGTGCTGGAAGAGTTCCAAGCAAGATACTACTGTTGACTCGACCATAGAGGCGGAGTACATTGCTGCATTAGATGTAACAAAGGAGGAAGTCTGGGTGAAGAAGTTCATCACAAATTTGGGAGTCATGCCGGATAGTGAGGAACCGATTTCCTTATATTACGACAACAACGGGGCGATTGCTCAAGCGAAGGAACCCAGGTCTCATTAGAAATCTAAGCATGTTCTGAGGAAGTTCCACCTTATCAGAGAGATCGTAACCCGAGGAGATGTAGTAGTGGAAAGAGTTCCATCCGAAGATAACATTGCAGATCTACTGACAAAATTATTGTCTCAAATTGTCTAAGCGTTATACGGTTCTGATGGGGATCAGACATATAGGTGATTGACTTTAGGTCAAGTGGGAGATTGCTAGTCATAGGTGCCCAACAAGCCAATCACGCGAGTGATGGCACGTGTGACTTGACACAGAATCTTTTTGCTTATTATATTTTAACATTTATCACGTTATATTGATTATTGCATATATATATATATATATATATATATATATATATATATATATATATATATATATATATATATATATATATATATATATATATATATATATATATATATATATATATATATATATATATATATATATATATATATATATATATATATATATTTTGTGATGTCCTTGAATCTGGGAATCGGATCGTGATGAGATCACAATAATGAGACCGATTCACCTTTAAACACAGATCCTAAATAATCCCGGTCATAGGTTACTTGAGAGGAACATCGTGATAACCGAATAGACTGGTGTGCTATATACCCGTCCATATGATGAATGTAGCTGGTCTTATAGCTGCTCGTGTAGGGACACTAGGGATACGGTACAGGTGCTCATTGGAAAATGAGTTCACTGATTGATCCACTTTTGAAATGATGGATGGTTGATGATGCCTTATTATCAGACAGCGATTCCATAGTCCTAGTGGTGTATTTGGTCCTTAGACTTGAGACACCAAGGATGTCCTGTATGAGTGCTCCACTCTTTGATACCAGACTTATAGGTTTGGATGTCCCGGATCTAGTATAGCTGGTCATTGGGAGTGGCAATCGACCTTACGAGGGCTATTGAGTGTCAACAGAGGATTATCCACTCTTGGCGTCATGAGAGAAATATCCCATGTGTTGTTGCTCAGACAAATCCCTAGCTAGGGTCATTCGGGTTGAGAGAGAAAGAGTTCTCCGGGAGAATTCGATTAGAGTGAGACTCGAGTAGAAACCGTATGGGTCTGACAGTATCATACTCAATATACGGTCTCTAGGATATTAGATGGATGAGGGACTATAGGTACATGGTAACTGAGGATAGACATGTCCAATGGATTAGATTCCCCTGTATCGCTTGGGGATTATGGCGTAGTGGCCTAGTACGTCCATAGTCGATGAGTCGAGTGAATTATTATAGAGATAATAATTCATTAAGTTAGAAGGAGTTCTGACAGGTATGACTCACGGTCAGCTCGATATTAGGCCTAGAGGGTCACACACATATGGTAGGCATTGCGATGAGTAGAGGTTTAGATATGAGATATCTGCCAGAGCTCTTGTCTTATTGGATATCCAATAAGCCCCTGAATTATTGGATTCCATGGACGAGATCCAATAAGAGCCCATGAGAGATTATTGGATAGAGATCCACTAATCTAAAAGGCTTGGGTAATTGGTTGTAGATCGAATACCCACTATGGGAGAATCCATTATGTTTTGATAGGGGACCTCTATAAATAGGAGGGATTCAGAGCCTCATAGGCTAGAGCCTTTGCTTGCCTCTCCTATTCTCCTCCACCTCTCCACCTCAAAGCAGGGCTTAGAGCTTTGAGGAACGTCATCGCAGCCCTACTGTGTGGATCACCGCTAGAGAGGAGAACGCTTGACCTCCTTCACCCTCTCCTAAATATCTACATGGAAATAGGGATATACGATCTTGATAGAACCCTTGCAGATTCTAAACTTAGGGTTGATCTCTTTAGGGGATCGGCCTCCTTGGAACTCTATATGGGTTCCTCCCTCCAAGTTGCTGCTCAAAGGCTGCAGAAAAGATTCATCTATTGCTTAAGAAAAGAGAAGGAATACATGGCTATTTATAGGGCTTCTAAACCCTAACTCCTAATAGGACTCCTACTTAAGACTCTTACTTTTAACCAACTCCTAATAGGACTCCTACTCAAGACTCCTATTCCCTTACAACTCCTAATTCTTCTCTAAGAAAAAACCTCCTATATGAATGCCCCTCTCAATTGGGACTCTCCTAGCTAGAGTCCTAACAGAATGTCCCTCTCAATTAGGACTCTCCTAACTAGAGTCCTAATAGTTTTACATGAATGTCCCTCTCAATTAGGACTCTCCAAGCTAGAGTCCTAACAGACCCGCCCTCTTCAAATCAGCCTTGTCCTCGAGGCTGATGATTCATGAATTCTGGGAATTTGATCTTCAAGTCGTCATAGTTCTCCCAAGTGGCATCTTCTATTGGTAGGTTCGCCCACTGTATTAGTACTTCATTAGTGGGTCGTCATCGTCGAGTCACGATCCGTCGATCAATAATGACACTTGGCTGGGTCTGGAGTTCTCTTTGGGTAGTCATATTTGGTGGGTGGCTTTGGGTTGTCTCCAAGCACATATTTAAAACTTTCGTCTGGCTGTTGGTTTGTGGGTGATATATCGTACTCCTTTTCAATTTAGTACCCTGCATATGGAATAACTTTGTCCAAAATCTGCTCTTGAAGATGCAAGTAGAATTTGTCACAAGCACAATGCGTCCCTTATAGCATAATTCTTTTGAGTCCCGATTGTAATGAGCCACAGAGCTTGGTGCTTCCTCTATTTTTTTTTGTATCTTATTGGTCTCCAAATCTTCCTGCCATTCCATCTTAATATTCTCAAGGAAGTCGCTGGTTGGAAGTAAAATGACCAAAAATTCAGCTTGCTCAGGTAGTTGCGAAAGCGCATCTGCAACAACATTCTCTTTTCACCTTTTGTAAGTTATTTCATAATCAAATCCAAGAAGTTTTGTTACCCATTTTTGCTGCTCGAGGGAAGATATCTTCTGCTCCAAGAGATATTTTAGGCTTTTATGGTCGGTCTTGATTTGAAAGTATCGCCTGATCAAGTACGATCTCCACCTCGTTGCTGCGTGCACAATGGCAAGCATCTCCTTATCATATGTTAACATGTTTTGATAGGGGGGAGACAATGTCTTGCTAATGTATGTGAGTGGTTGACCATCTTGCATGAGAACGTCTCCCATTCTATCTCCAGATGCATCGGCCTTAATGATGAAGGGTCGATTGAAATCTGGTAGCGCTAGCACCGACGTTGTCGTTATGGCTGCCTTAAGTTTGTCGAAGGCAGTGGAGGCTCTGTCCGACCATTGGAAGACATCTTTTTCCAGTAAGGAAGTAAGTGGTGCACTGATCTTTCCATAGTTTTTCACGAACTTATGGTAGTAGCCTGTTAAACCCAAAAAGCCATCTAGCAATTTTATGTTCCTTGGGGTAGGCCAGTTTTGCATTGCTTCAATTTTGAAGGGGTCCACCGTCACACCTTCCTCTAATATGATATGCCCACGATATTTCACCTTTTGTTGAAGAAAGTAAAAATTCGTAGTGGCCGTTGTGTGTTCGAAAGGCGGTTTTTGGTATGACTTCTTCATACACTCGTATTTGATAATACCCGGATCGAAGGTCCAGCTTTGTGAAGATTTATGCTCCCTTTCATCTAGCAATTCATCTGCTATTGGAATAAGGTATTTTTTCTTGATGGTTATGCCATTGAGAGCTCGGTAATAAACACATATTCGCCATGTTCCGTCCTTCTTGTGTACAAGTAGCACCGGTGAAAAGTAGAGGTTGCAACTTGGCCGAATAACTCCTGTTTCAAGCATCTCTTTTAAAATCCTTTCTATTTCATTATTCTGGAGATGTGGATACCGATATGGCTGAGTATTTACTGGAGATTTGACTGAAAAAATCATTATACAATGATCATGCCGACGAGTAAGAGGTAGGTTGTGCGCCTCGTCAAATATATCTGAAAATTCAGCAAGCAAAGGAAATAGGTTTAGAACTTCAAATTCTATTGGCTCTCCTTTAATTTGCTGCTCAAGTTGTACCAAAAAGCCCCTGCATGCTTTATGCAAAACCTTCTCCATTTGTTGTGTGCAAATCATCGTTACGTCACCATCACGTTTCCCATGTAGTATCACCTGTTTCTTCTTATTGTAAAATTTTATAAATAGTTACATAAAATTCCAAAAAATATCACATAATGTCATCAACCATTTAATTCTGAGTATGGCCTCATGATCATCAAGAGGGAGGAGGAAGAAATATGCAATTATCTCTTGGTCTTGCAGCAACAGTTTCACCTGCGGGCACCTACGATCACACTTCAAAATCCGTCCGTTGGCAACCTTAACGACAAACCTACTGCAATTCTCAATAGGTAAGTTCATCTGGACAGCAACCTTATTGTTTAAGAAGTTATTAGTACTGCCCATGTCGATGAGAATAGTGATCGGTTGTTGTTTGAGAAGGCCTCCAACTTTTATCGTTTGCGGGTTTGAGTAACCGGCTAGTGCATGTACCGTAACTTCGGTCGGTTGTGGCTCTTCTTTTGCATCTTCTTTTTTATATTCAAGGCTCTCTTCTAGATGTTCAATGACCTCTTCTTCTACTGGTTCAATCATAAGAAGTCTCCCTTTACTACAGCGATGCTCACGGCTCTATGGCTCGTCGCAATGCCAACATAACCCCTTCGCATATCGCTCCCGAAGCTCTTCTCCTGTTAGCCTCTTTGGTGTAGGGACTTGGTCGACAGTAGGGGGGGCTGAGGGCTTCAATATTACTGGTTGAAGAGCGACCCTAGTCCTCCGAGCTTCATGGTTCAATTGCTCCTCTTGATGTCGTGCGAAAGAGATGGCTGCCATAAGCGTATACGGTTGTCGCGCTTTAACTTCTCCTCGGAACTCTGGCTTCAAGCCCTCAATAAAGGTTCTCAATAGCTGTTTTTGAGACCAATCATGAGTTTGATTAGATAACCTTTCAAACCTGGTTTGGTACTCCTGAATGGTAGAGGTTTGTCGGATCTTTGCTAGTTGTCCGTCAATATTCTCGTAATCGGTTGGTCTAAAGCGGATCAGTAGTCCTTCTTTGAATTATTGCCATAAAAGGACTCCATAAGTATGTTCAAACTAGTCAAACTACTGTATAGCATCCCCTTCAAGATGTATAGCTACAATTTTCACCATAGATGCATCCGCGATTTTATGGTACCGAAAATATCGCTCCGTGCGCGAGATCCAACCAATTGGGTCTCCTTCTTCCCATCTAGGGAAGTCCACTCTCATGCATGGATAGTTGAGGTTGGTCATAGAGCTTCCCCTCTCTTGAAAGTCATATCTTTGGGCTTGGTGTGATTGGGCAAAGCTCTCTCCTTGATATGATTTCCTTGGGCTTATTGGTCGGCCCAATCTGAGTTCGGTAAAGAGCGTCCGAATCTTATCCTCCATTCGCGCCTCCAAGGCTTCGAATTTAGCATTGATTGCCTCCTTAGATTCTATAGTATATGCCTCCAAATCTATGATATTAAGATCTCTCTTTTGTTGTTAGGTTAAAGGCATGTATAGGTTAAGAGAAGTGATGGTCGAAAGGGTTGGTGGATCGGTGGATGTAGGCTACGATTTAGGCTTGTTTTGTGGTAGTTTTGGGTGCAGTTTGAGGGTGTGGTTTAGTGGAGTTTTAGGGCTGTGGATGAAAGTTTTGGATCTGTGGTAGATGGCAGCAAAGGTTTGATAGAAATCAGTGGAAGTTGCAGCAAGTATGTGCTGTCTTGTAAGAGTAGAATTGTCGTCGAAGAAACAATGGTTTCTTGATGTAATTTCTACCAAAAACTTAAGAGAATTGAGGAGGGAATTGATAACAAAATCACAGATTATATGACAGCAAGGATGTCTAATTTAATCAAGAGAATTTCAGCAGTATAATAGCAAGAAAATTGGTGCAAGTTGCGATAGCAGAATTGTCGTCGAAAAATTTCAGCGGGTTATGACAAAAATTTGCAACAACATAAAATCGTTTTTAGAGATGAATTTCTTAATAGATCAATCTTAGATGGAAGCCAAGATGATCTATGAGGTGTATAAGAAATTTCATTCAAAAAAGATTTCAAATAGATGGGTTAAGGCGACAATATGCGGCTGAAATTTTCTGCAGCACAGATTTTTAGGTATAGCAGATTGGACATAAAAGATCAGTGGTTTATATTGAGAATTTTTTGATGAAACTAAAGGGAAATCCACTGTTAGGAAGTGTCAAAGCTATCATAAAAATTTCGTAGAGATTTGGATAGAAACAATGTAGTATCAAGATCAAACAAACAGTGCTATGCGGCTTTAATTTTACAGTGCTGATTTTCAAGTATAGCAGATTTGACGTAAAAGATCAATGGTTTATATTGAGAATTTTTTGAAAAAACCAAAGGAAAATCTGCTGTTAGGAAGTGTCAAAGATGTCATAAAAAGTTCATAGAAATTTGGATAGAAAAAGCATAGTAGCAAGATCAAACAGATGGTACTATGCGGCTGGAATTCTGCAATGTATCTTTCGTCGTAGAGATGAAAACTTTATGATGAAAGGTTTATGCAGCAATATAGGAATAGTTTTTTTTTTTGGATTTTCGAATAAGGATAACTAAATTGCAGCAGCAGTAAGGTAGAAAACCAGAACCTGTTGTAATTCACGGGGAGATCAAAGGATGATCCGTGGTGGTGGAGATGATGGCGGAATTCGGCGACGATCTTTTAAGCAATTGTGAGAATTGCTTTGGGCTGTTGTGGAGGGATGATGGATGGCAGTGGAAGGGCAGCGTGTTAGGATCGAGAGCACTAAGAGGGGGGGGGGGTGAATTAGTGCAGCGGAAATCTTACAGCGATTAAAAACCAAAAGCTGCGTTCGTTCAATAAAAACTATTATGATGCAAAAGCTAATTCTCAGTTTGTATCTAAGTGCAGTTTGCGTCTAAGCGCAGATTGCGTCTAAGCGCAGTTTGCGTCTGAACACAGTTTGCAGTTTTGCGTCTAAGCGCAGTTTACGTCTAAACTCAGATTTACGTCTAAACGCAGTTTTACGTCTAAACGTAGATTTACGTCTAAACGTAGTTTTACGTCTAAACGCAGATTTACGTCTAAACTCAGATTTACGTCTAACTGTAGTTTTGCGTTTAAAAGCAGTTTTGAACCTTGAAAAGCGTTTTACGTAAAAAGCAATTTGCAGTTATAAATGGAGTCCGAATGTAAGCGTAAACTGCAGTGTGAAGATCGTACGAAAACACGATTTACGTTTGAATGCAGATTCTGAAAGAACAGCACTTAGAACTTGTTCGTGAAAGCGCAGAGAGCAGTAGTAATGGAGGAGGTTTGCAGTAATGATAAAGTGCTCAAAAATAAACGCAAACCAGAGATTTAGAGTGGTTCGGTCAGCCTTGACCTACTCCACTTTTGGCTTCCTCCACCGACGAGGTTGCCGACGTCAACTAGCTGCCTTCCTTCAATGGGCGAAGGCTAACTGCCCTTTTACAGTTTCTCTCCTTTTGACAGGCTCAGGAGACAACCTTTACAGATCCTTTCTCTCCTCTCTTTACAACTCAAGACTTGAAGAACAGAAGGAGGAGAACTTTAGGACTTTACACAAATTTGAGCTCTTAGAATCACTGAAAAGATCAAGAATTCGGTGTGGATCTATATCTCTTCAGTGCTGAATGGGTGGGGTATTTATAGGCCCCAACCCAGTTCAAATTTGGAGCTCAAAACGATCAAATCGATCAAATCCCAGAATTCTGGGATCAGGCGGTTGCACCTCTTGACTGGAGAGGTGGCACCGCCTGGCAGAGCTCGAAGACTGAGCTCAGGCGATTGCTTCTCTCTGCCAGAGCTCGAAGACTGAGCTCGATGGTTGCATCACCTGGCAGAGCTCGAAGACTGAGCTTGGTGATTGCATCACCTGGCAGAGCTCGAAACTGAGCTCGGTGGTTGCATCACCTGGCAGAGCTCCAAACTGAGCTCAGGCTGATGCACCTCTCTGCCAGAGCTCGAAGACTGAGCTCGGTGATTGTATCACCTGGCAGAGCTCGAGACTGAGCTCAGGCTGATGCACCTCTCTGCCAGAGCTCGAAGACTGAGCTTGGTGGTTGCATCGCCTGGCAGAGCTCGAAACTTGAGCTCTGGCGGTGCTACCTCTTGGCAGAGGAGGTTGCACCGCCCAGTCTAGCTCGTAGACTGAGCTCTGGGCGGTTGCACCTCTCGGCTGGGGCGGTTGCACCTCCCAGCCTCGCAGCCCTGGCGGTTGCACCTCCTGGCTGGGGCGGTTGCACCTCCCAACCCCACAGCCCAGGCGGTTGCACCTCCTGGCTGGGGCGGTTGCACCTCCTGGTGCAATCAGGGTCCGAATGGTTCACTCCATTCGGCCCACTTTGAATCTTTTCAGGGGCCCAATTGCCCCAAGATTAAGCTAATGGGATCACCTCCCATTTTCATGCTTAATCATCATGCTAACTACGATTAACTCTAAGACAACTTCTGCAGCTTTGCTCCGATGCGTCAATCGCTTCTTCCGGCGAGTTTCCGGCCAACTTCCGTCGATCAACCGATAACCCTCGGTGATCCTTCTGCGGACATCCGGCATACTCCTGGACTTTGCGACGATCCACTTGGCGAGTTCTGACGAGCTTCGCTTGGCAAGCTTCTGGACTTCTCGGATCTGTCCTCGCTGAACCTCCGACGACCGTCCGAACTTCCGTCGAACTCTCGAACTCCCAACGTGATCATGATCTTGACTCCGGCGCAACACCTGCTGCTTGTCTTACTCTTATCGTAGTTAATCCTGCACACTTATCTCAACACATAGATTAGACAACAAATGACAATTGACTTCATCATCAAAATCCGAGATTCAACAATCTCCCCCTTTTTGATGATGACAATCAATTGATAATGGAGTTATCCTTAACTCCCCCTGTCTATATGCCATAGTTGAGATAAGTCAACCTTGAATTCAAGACTAAGAATTCAAGTGACGTATTGATAAGTTAGATCAGTTAAACTTATCAATACTCCCATCATGATACCTATCATGATGTATCTCTTCAAGGATGATGTCAAAGCTTGACATTCATCATCACGTTTGTATTATGGTGTTTGTAACTGTTCATCATGTAAACATATAAAGCTACGAAGGACTTTTTACATGATGCACACATTTGAGATTTTCTAGCAAGTTTGCATTTACTTCACAAAATAGGATATCAAATCAAGATATGATGCAAACTATAGCACATGTTCACATATCTCTTGGTGATGCAAGGATGGCATAACATTGTTTATAGCATCATTCAAGTATTTGCAACTATGACATAGATATGATGATGGCAGTTCAGCTATGACATAGTGTTTATCAATTCATATGTTTCTCCCCCTTTGTCATCAACAAAAAGCATGATAGCATTATCAAGCATATAAAGGAAGTCATGACACATATATCTTTTTATTATTTTTGCTTGACGGAGGAAAGTCATTTTTCAAAGAGTTTTCATAAGAGTGTACAAGAACATCCCATTTTTAGTATACAAACCGAAAAATGAACTTCTTACATGCATCTGGTTAAAAATGTTTGTCACATAATTTGCAACATGTTATTTGATCAAGCGTTTGTCAAGGCATGTAATAGTAATAACATCCGAAAAATAATTTTAACTAGTTAAAGTATTCGGACAATTCAACATTCCTAATTCTCTTCTTATGTAATCAAATTGTTCTTCACATAGGGGTTTTGTAAAAATGTCAGCTAGTTGATGTTTAGTATCAATGAACTCTATGGTTACGTCATGATTGGTGACATGATCTCGTATAAAGTGATGTCTAATATCAATATGTTTTGTTCTTGAGTGTTGTATAGGATTTTTGGTTAAGCATATTGCACTTGTGTTATCACATTTAATTGGAATATTTCTGAGATAAACTTTATAATCTTCTAAGGTATTTTTCATCCATACAACTTGTGCACAGCATGCACTTGCTGCAATATATTCAGCTTCGGTTGTTGATAGTGCAACTGAGTTTTGTTTCTTTGATGACCAGGAAACAAGGGCATGTCCTAAAAATTGACATGATCCTGATGTGCTTTTTCTATCTAATCTACACCCAGCAAAGTCAGCATCAGCAAAAGCAATTAACTCAAAATTTTCTGATTTTGGGTACCATAATCCTAGATTTGTGGTACCATTAAGATATCTAAATATTCTTTTAACTGCTTTGAGATGAGACATCTTAGGGTTTGATTGAAATCTAGCACAAAGTCCTACACTGAACATGATGTCTGGTCTGGTTGCAGTGAGGTAAAGTAAACTTCCTATCATACCCCTATAAGTTTTTTGATCAAAGCTTTCTCCACTTTCATCAATTTCTAATTTAGTGGAGGTGCACATAGGAGTGTTACTGGCCTTTGAGTTGTTCATATTAAACCTTTTTAATAAATTCATGGCATATTTAGCTTGACTAATAAAGATGCCATTGCTTAGTTGTTTGATTTGTAAACCTAAGAAGAATGTTAATTCTCCCATTAAGCTCATTTCGAATTCAAGACTCATAGTTTTACCAAACGATTCACAAAGAGATTCATTTGTAGAGCCAAAGATGATATCATCAACATAAATCTGAACAATGAGAAAATTATTTTCAAAATTCTTGATAAACAATGTAGTATCAACCTTGCCTTTTATGAAATTATTTTCAATGAGAAAAGAACTAAGTCTCTCATACCAAGCCCTTGGGGCTTGTTTTAAACCATAGAGAGCTTTAGTTAGTCTAAACACATGATTAGGGTAGCCATTATTTTCAAATCCAGGGGGTTGTTCAACATAAACTTCTTCGGAAATGAAACCATTTAGAAAAGCGCTTTTAACATCCATTTGAAATAACTTAAAATTATTGCAACTGGCGTAGGCAAGGAGCATCCTTATGGCTTCCAATCGAGCCACAGGTGCGAAGGTTTCTTCGTAATCGATACCTTCTTCTTGGTTGAAACCTTTGGCCACTAATCTAGCCTTGTTTCTAACCACGATACCATTTTCATCTTGCTTGTTTCTAAAGACCCATTTAGTACCAATAACTAAATGGTCATTTGGCCTAGGAACAAGCGTCCACACCTCATTTCTCTCAAATTGATTTAATTCATCTTGCATTGCGATAATCCATGAATCATCTTTCATGGCTTCATCAACACATTTGGGTTCAATTTGGGAGAGAAAGGCGGCGTTGGCACAAAAGTTTTTAAAAGAAGATCGTGTTTGAACCCCCTTTGATGTGTCTCCTAGGATTAGCTCCTTAGGATGAGCATCTATATACTTCCAATCCTTGGGTAAGGATATTTCGGAAGTGGATGCATCCAAGTTGTTAATTGGAGACGGGGTTTCGTTTAAATTCAAGGAATCAAAATCATCATCAAGATCATTTTTCTTAATTTCTGAAATCTCATTGAAAACAACATGGATGGATTCTTCAATAACTAAGGTTCTTTTATTGAAGATGCGAAAAGCTTTAGAAACCGAAGAATAACCAAGAAAGATTCCTTCATCAGATTTAGCATCGAATTTTCCTAAGTTATCCTTTTCATTCAAGATAAAACACTTACACCCAAAGACTTTGAAATATGAGACATTGGGTTTTTTGTTATTCCATAACTCATAAGGAGTTTTGGTGAGTAAGGGTCTTACTAGGACTCTATTTAAAATATAGCATGCAGTGTTTACAGCTTCGGCCCAAAAATATTTGGGTAGGCTATGTTCATTCAACATTGTTCTTGCCATTTCTTGTAAATTTCGATTTTTTCTTTCTACTACCCCATTTTGTTGAGGATTTCTTGGAGTAGAGAAATTATGGTTATATCCGTTGAGTTCACAGAATTCTTGGAAGTCATGGTTTTGAAATTCTCCACCATGATCACTTCTAATTGACGAAATCATAGATCCTTTTTCATTTTGAACAAGTTTACAAAACTTGGTAAAATATCTAAAGCATTCATTTTTCTGTTTTAAGAAGTAGGTCCATGTATATCTGCTATAGTCATCAATAATGACAAAGGCGTATTTGCTACCTCCTAGACTCGATGTAGAGATTGGTCCGAACAAGTCCATATGGATCAATTGTAAGGGCCTAGAGGTGCTTATTTGATTCTTAGCTTTGAAGCTACCCTTAATTTGCTTACCTAATTGGCAAGCATCGCATACATTATCTTTGATGAACTTGATATGAGGAATTCCTCTTACAAGTTCTCTAGATGATACTTGAGTGATTAGTTTCATGCTAGCATGACCTAATCTTCTATGCCATAGCCAAGCATCCTCATTCATAACGGCAAGGCACATTTCATCACATAAGTCATTGATGTTAATAGTGTATACGTTGTTTTGTTTTAATGCAATCATAGATATATTTTTGTGTGGTTTTTCAATGATACAAGCATTAGATTCAAATCTTATAATATATCCTTTATCACATAATTGACTAATGCTCAAGAGGTTATGTTTTAAACCATCAACTAGTAAAACATCTTCAATAGAGAGGTTGGATTTGTTACCTATGGTTCCTTTGCCAATGATTTTACCTTTGTTGTTGTCTCCGAAGGTGACATATCCTTCGTCTATGCTAGTGAGCTTAGAGAATTGAGATGGATCTCCGGTCATATGCCTTGAGCATCCACTATCAAGGTACCATTTCTTGCTCCTAGCTTGCGATTGTTTAGTTTTCTACAAGAAAGGATGATGTTTAGGTACCCATTTGCTTTTGGGTGCCTCATAAATAGATCTACATTTCTTATCATGTTGCATAGAGTTTATCATGGTTCCCTTAGGAACCCAAATTAATTTGTTTGGACTTATTTTCTTGAATGGACAACAATGTGTCTTGTGTCCAGATTTGCAACAAAAGTTGCACTTGGTTTGGTGTTGAACATGTAAGATGGGGCCTTTTACAAAGGTAGTTGGATTTCGGTGAGGACTCCTCACAAATCCAATCCCACTTCTTTTGGGAATGTGACCCTTGTTTGCAAGGATCATGTTTAATGACTTGCTACCAACCTCGAATTTCTTCAAGGTGTCCTTGAGTAGCAGGTTTTCTTTTTGCATAGTTTCTAAATCATGACATTTGATACATGAATTTAAACTATCATGATGTTCGACTTTTAACTTATCAAACTCACAGGTAAGACTATCATGCATCTTTTTCAGCAATTTATATTTTCTACTTATACTCTTGCATTCGTCAAATAAATCATTGAAAGCATTTAATAATTCATCGAAAGATAAATCAGCATCTATTGAATTTGTTACCTCGTCTTCGATGGCCATTAAGGCGTAATGAGCAACTTGCTCGGTGTTGGACTCCTCTTCCTCAGATGCGCTCGAATCATCCCATGTTGCTTGGAGCGCCTTCTTCTTTGTTGTTCTTTTCTTGACTTGGGGACAGTCACTTTTGTAGTGTCCCGGCTTTTTGCATTCATAGCAGATCACTTGGTCCTTTTTGGGTTCAAGTTTATTTTTTGCATCATTCTTAAATTTGTTTCTTTTAAAGAACTTTTTAAACTTTCTTGTTAGTAGTGCCAAGTCATCATCACAGTCCTCATCACTTGAGTTTTCTCTCAAGTGGCATTCTGACGTTTTGAGTGCCATATCCTTCCTGTTCTTTGGAAGGATGTCTTCTTGCTCTTCATGAGCTTTACAAGTCATTTCATAGGTCATTAGTGACCCGATTAGTTCTTCAAGAGGGAAATTTCGCAGATCTTTTGCCTCTTGAATAGCGGTGACTTTAGGATCCCAACTCTTAGGAAGGGATCTTAGTATCTTATTAACAAGCTCAAAATCCGAAAAGCTCTTTCCGAGTCCTTTTAAACCGTTGACGACATCCGTGAAACGGGTAAACATGTCGCCAATGGTTTCACTTGGTTTCATCCGAAAGAGTTCGAAAGAGTGTAACAGCAAATTGATTTTTGACTCTTTTACTCTACTTGTGCCCTCATGGGTCACTTCGAGTGTGTGCCAAATATCAAATGCAGTTTCACAAGTTGAAACACGGTTAAACTCGTTTTTATCGAGTGCACAAAATAAGGCATTCATAGCCTTTGCATTTAGAGCGAAAGCCTTCTTCTCCAAATCATTCCAATCGATCATTGGAAGAGAAGACTTTGAAAAACCATTCTCGACAAGATTCCATAATTCAAAATCCATAGAAATAAGAAAGATCCTCATTCGGGTTTTCCAGTAGGTGTAGTCCGTCCCATTAAACATGGGTGGACGTGTAATAGAATGGCCCTCTTGGTTTCCGGCGTAAGCCATCTCTCTTGGGTTTTAATCCTTTTGAGAGTTAACCGGGCTCTGATACCAATTGTTAGGATCGAGAGCACTAAGAGGGGGGGGGGGTGAATTAGTGCAGCGGAAATCTTACAGCGATTAAAAACCAAAAGCTGCGTTCGTTCAATAAAAACTATTATGATGCAAAAGCTAATTCTCAGTTTGTATCTAAGTGCAGTTTGCGTCTAAGCGCAGATTGCGTCTAAGCGCAGTTTGCGTCTGAACACAGTTTGCAGTTTTGCGTCTAAGCGCAGTTTACGTCTAAACTCAGATTTACGTCTAAACGCAGTTTTACGTCTAAACGTAGATTTACGTCTAAACGTAGTTTTACGTCTAAACGCAGATTTACGTCTAAACTCAGATTTACGTCTAACTGTAGTTTTGCGTTTAAAAGCAGTTTTGAACCTTGAAAAGCGTTTTACGTAGAAAGCAATTTGCAGTTATAAATGGAGTCCGAATGTAAGCGTAAACTGCAGTGTGAAGATCGTACGAAAACACGATTTACGTTTGAATGCAGATTCTGAAAGAACAGCACTTAGAACTTGTTCGTGAAAGCGCAGAGAGCAGTAGTAATGGAGGAGGTTTGCAGTAATGATAAAGTGCTCAAAAATAAACGCAAACCAGAGATTTAGAGTGGTTCGGTCAGCCTTGACCTACTCCACTTTTGGCTTCCTCCACCGACGAGGTTGCCGACGTCAACTAGCTGCCTTCCTTCAATGGGCGAAGGCTAACTGCCCTTTTACAGTTTCTCTCCTTTTGACAGGCTCAGGAGACAACCTTTACAGATCCTTTCTCTCCTCTCTTTACAACTCAAGACTTGAAGAACAGAAGGAGGAGAACTTTAGGACTTTACACAAATTTGAGCTCTTAGAATCACTGAAAAGATCAAGAATTCGGTGTGGATCTATATCTCTTCAGTGCTGAATGGGTGGGGTATTTATAGGCCCCAACCCAGTTCAAATTTGGAGCTCAAAACGATCAAATCGATCAAATCCCAGAATTCTGGGATCAGGCGGTTGCACCTCTTGACTGGAGAGGTGGCACCGCCTGGCAGAGCTCGAAGACTGAGCTCAGGCGATTGCTTCTCTCTGCCAGAGCTCGAAGACTGAGCTCGATGGTTGCATCACCTGGCAGAGCTCGAAGACTGAGCTTGGTGATTGCATCACCTGGCAGAGCTCGAAACTGAGCTCGGTGGTTGCATCACCTGGCAGAGCTCCAAACTGAGCTCAGGCTGATGCACCTCTCTGCCAGAGCTCGAAGACTGAGCTCGGTGATTGTATCACCTGGCAGAGCTCGAGACTGAGCTCAGGCTGATGCACCTCTCTGCCAGAGCTCGAAGACTGAGCTTGGTGGTTGCATCGCCTGGCAGAGCTCGAAACTTGAGCTCTGGCGGTGCTACCTCTTGGCAGAGGAGGTTGCACCGCCCAGTCTAGCTCGTAGACTGAGCTCTGGGCGGTTGCACCTCTCGGCTGGGGCGGTTGCACCTCCCAGCCTCGCAGCCCTGGCGGTTGCACCTCCTGGCTGGGGCGGTTGCACCTCCCAACCCCACAGCCCAGGCGGTTGCACCTCCTGGCTGGGGCGGTTGCACCTCCTGGTGCAATCAGGGTCCGAATGGTTCACTCCATTCGGCCCACTTTGAATCTTTTCAGGGGCCCAATTGCCCCAAGATTAAGCTAATGGGATCACCTCCCATTTTCATGCTTAATCATCATGCTAACTACGATTAACTCTAAGACAACTTCTGCAGCTTTGCTCCGATGCGTCAATCGCTTCTTCCGGCGAGTTTCCGGCCAACTTCCGTCGATCAACCGATAACCCTCGGTGATCCTTCTGCGGACATCCGGCATACTCCTGGACTTTGCGACGATCCACTTGGCGAGTTCTGACGAGCTTCGCTTGGCAAGCTTCTGGACTTCTCGGATCTGTCCTCGCTGAACCTCCGACGACCGTCCGAACTTCCGTCGAACTCTCGAACTCCCAACGTGATCATGATCTTGACTCCGGCGCAACACCTGCTGCTTGTCTTACTCTTATCGTAGTTAATCCTGCACACTTATCTCAACACATAGATTAGACAACAAATGACAATTGACTTCATCATCAAAATCCGAGATTCAACACAGCGAGATGCCAAGAACGCTGCTCTAATACCCGGTGATAGAACCCTTGCAGATTCTAAACTTGGGGTTGATCTCTTTAGGGGATCGGCCTCTTTGGAACTCTATAGGGGTTCCTCCCTCTAAGTTGCTGCTCAAAGGCTGCAGAAAATATTCATCTATTGCTTAAGAAAAGAGAAGGAATACATGGCTATTTATAGGGCTTCTAAACCCTAACTCCTAATAGGACTCCTACTTAAGACTCTTACTTCTAACCAACTCCTAATAGGACTCCTACTCAAGACTCCTATTCCCTTACAACTCCTAATTCTTCTCTAAGAAAAAACCTCCTATATGAATGCCCCTCTCAATTAGGACTCTCTTAGCTAGAGTCCTAACAGAATGTCCCTCTTAATTAGGACTCTCCTAACTAGAGTCCTAACAGTTTTACATGAATGTCCCTCTCAATTAGGACTCTCCAAGATAGAGTCCTAACAGATCTCCCTAGGTAAAATAATCTATTCTATACGCAGTTTTAAGTTTCGTGGATTTTGCGTACCAATCTTTGCACGACGACGTACATCTCTTTGGGAATAGGGGATTTTATTCTTCTTATTCTTCCGCTACGCATGTGATGTCGCCCCCAAGATTTTCCAACAATGACGACTATAATTAACTGAGCATGAGACTCTTTAATTGTCATGGCATGTCTTCTCTATTGAATCTTATATTTTGATGATGAAATCAATTAATAAATTTGATAAATTAATATGCTTTTGAGATAAGTGACATAAGAAATACTTTAATCATAGACTCGGACCATCGAAAGGCTAAACATTGAGGTAGAGGATTGGTTGAGGTTCGAACATCATATTGGAAGGATCATATATCACGTCAAAAGAACAAATGTGGTAGCAAAGTTAACATGTCAAACGAGTAAATAAGATACTAGAGATAAAACAATGTATTGGAGGTTTGGACAAAGGGTCGTAAGATCGAAAGATATGCCAAAACTTTAATGTTATGCCAAATGAATATATTGAGTCAAGATCAAGATGATCTATTAACCAATTTGAGCCATTATCAGGCTAAAATAAAGCTTAAGCTTGAAATAGTCTTTGGGCTTGAGTTTGGGCTACAATTAGGCTTCATAAAAAGTCAAATAAGTAAAACCAGGCCTAGGAGGTTGAACCACTAGCCCAAATGATGGTATCGTCTAAGTTAGCCAATAAGTAATTTTTATGTTGTTAGTCCTCTCGATGGTAGTACCACCAAAATCTCAATTATACAATTATCATTATCATAATCTAGTACTTTATTAGATTATGGACACTTTTTGTGATAATACCATTGAATGTCAACTATAATACCACCCAAATCTTAAAACTTAGAAGAATTTAAAATTTTGGCTCTATTTTGAAGTTTATTGGGGACTATAAATACCCCACTTAGGTTTGCTATTGGAGCATCCATTCTTGAGATTGTGAAGTGTTATAAGCTCTCATGTTGAACATAGCTCGAGTCTCCTTATACTATTGAGTTTGATTACAATAGTAAGTTGCATGAGATGAGAGATCTTTTATAAAAATGAATATGAAGGTTCTCTCTTAAGTTTGAAAATGAGAAAGTTATAACAAAAGTAATTAATCTTCGCTCGTTGAAAAAATATTGATAGTAAAAGTCGATAGCTTCAAGGGAAAATGAATCAAGAGTGGATATAAGTCAAAATGATCAAACCACTATAAATCAGTTTACATTATTCTCTTATGGCTTTGGCTCTTAATCATCTAATTTACTTGCAATTCCCTCTCACACTACTATTTGTTTATGTTTTTAATATACATTTCTTTTCTCGATTGAGTTTTAAAATTAATTAAAAATACTATAGTACTAATTCATTATGCATGAGATTAAGGGAAGACCCTATGAGATTGAGTTTTAATATCAATTAAAAACCCTATGACATAAGATTTCGCCATCAACCATTGGTACACGATCGAGTATCCGGCTTATGTCAAATATTCATAATTCGTGAGACATAAGACTAAGACCTATAATTGATCTTGTTACTAAGATTTATACTTGGATGTATTAACACTAATTATGAAGTATTGATATCTATTAATGATATGGTGTTTATTTTGTTACATGTTTTGAGATGATGTTTTTAAGATGTACCTACTAGTCATAGCCCCGATATAGTTCGAATGGAAATCGTAAAGTCAATTCCAAACCAAACCAGAATTGACACCGGACGATTCGATTTAGGTTCTTGGATTTTGAGGATTGGAACCAATGATTTAATTTTGATTTTGGTTCGAATTGATAATTTCAGTTCTCATTCAAACTAGTGATTCCATATCTTATAAAATAAAATGGTCAAAAACCCCTTTGATTGATAATTTGGGGCTATTAGAGTAACCGTTTAAGCCCCAATGGTCCAACGATCGATCGTTTGAACCTTAGAGAGACAAATGACTAGTTTGCCCTACTAATAGCCATAAATTTTTTTGTAAGGGTCCTTTGGTCATGTCATAATTAAATAAATAAAAAATATAAAAAATAAATTTGATCTTTCCAATAGCTAAATAACAACTACTTTTGGTGATATTTTAGAATAAAAACCATTGAAAATCCTACAAATACATACAAGGCCGTCATTTCTCCTCACACAATTAGATTAAGCACTCATAACAGTCTCATTAGCTTTCTTTATTACAATCTTCCTCATAATAATCTCTCTCTAATCTCTCTCTTAAGGTGTCTAATTCTGATGACAAGTTAAAACTTAATAAATCCAACCTCGTTATTCTTGTCGAGAACTATATCACATCTTAGATTTATAAAAAAAATAAATTATTATTTTATTCATAATTTATAGAAGATATTTTTTTTTCATCCTTGAATTCAAATCATTATCTTTATAATAGTAAAAATTTTATTAACTAGAAAAATGAGCACATCGTCTTAGTAGAGCCACAAGTGACAAAAAAAAATCTCTTCCACCTAATCCTCAGATCGATTAAAAAGTAGTAGATTATTTTAAAAATAAATATAAGATAAAAATATATCGACAACCATACATACTGGTAAGAATATCTAAAAAATCATAAAAATAATCTTCAATATTTATAAAACATATACAAATAATTGATATCAAATGATAATATATCGATTCAACGTAAAACTCAAAAAATAATGATAATTCTTATGTAATAAATAAAATCATACATCGATCACATATAACACATACATAAAAGTCAAATAACAAAGACATAACTTAATAGTCATATAACAAAGATGTACATTATATCCAATGGTGTATTATCTCAACTGCAGATAGAGAGGCATACTCCACAAGTTAGATTCCTTAATTATGGATGGAGAGATATCGTACTCTTAATAGCGGATGGAGTGATATTCCTTATCCATCCAAGTGGAGACATATTTCTCCCAATAGTGAATGAAGGAACCATCTAATCATCACATCTAATGACCTGCTAATCGTTAAAGCGAATCATCCTATCTACCCCTGGTGATGACTTAACCGAACATCATGGTTGGTCGAGTCCCTCGAGGCCATGGTGGTTCGAAAGCCAAATATGATGGGAATCACAAAGAGTTATGATCGGCAAGAGTTGCTTACCTTTTCGAACTTAGTGTGATTGGTTGAGTCCTCCGAGGTTACGTTGAAACATCGATTGGATCTCGATCCCCACTAGAGATCTGCCGAGAGTCTCCGATTCACAAACCGAAGGGAGATGTGTGTTTCGTGAGAAAATAATGGGAGTAAATTAAGATAAAAGATCATATCTTAATTGTTTACTTTTACAAAATATGCATGTTATTTATTTCTACTACATATTTATTTTTAGAAAATATCACTTTTAAATCTCTTACAAGGCATACTTGATGTTAATTGCCTCACTGGTCCAAATTACACAGATTGACTCCGTAACTTGAGAATCGTTCTCACAGCAATGCCTACGCCCAAGGAAGGGGCAAGCGAGGATGAGATCGCTCATTACGTGAAGTACATAGATGACTCCACTCATGTTCAATGTTACATATTGGGCTCCATAACTCTCAAGTTACAGTGATAGCATGAAATGATAGATGTCAGATCCATTCTCTTGCATCTCAGTAAATTGTTTGAGGAACAAGGAAGGACTCAGCGATATGAGATATCCAAGAGTCTCTTCTGCGTTAGGATGACTGAGGGGACATCAGTTTAGAACCATGTTCTTAAGATGATTGAGTGGATAGAGAAACTCATGAGTCTAGAAATGGTCCTAGAGGATAACCTATATATGGATATTATGCTTTAGTCCCTACTAGATTCCTTTTCTCGGCTCATCATGAATTTTAATATAAACAAGCTTAAAATGATTCTCCCTGAGCTCCTCAATATATTGAGGGAGGTTGAGAGCATCATCAAGAAAGAAAAGCCAATTCTCTATGCTGGTGAGATGAGAAAGAAAAGAAAAGTAGAGAAGCTCTTTAAGAAGGACAAGGACAAGGGCAAACAGGGTAAAGCAAAGGTTGCCAAGAAGGACCCGACAAAGGACAAAGGCTAGTGCTTCCACTGCAACAAAGATAGGTATTGGAAAAGGAACTGCAAAGAGTACTTTGTAGATAAGGCGAAATAGAAGCTTAGAAAAGCTTCAAGTATATTCATAATCAGTCTTCATTTGCTAAATTCTTATGATAACACATGAGTATTAGATACCGACAGTACTTATTACATTTGTAATTCGTTGCAGATTCTAGCAAGACATAGGAGATCAGCTAAAGGTGGAATAGACCTCAAGATGGATAATGGAGTAAAAGTTGTTGTAGTGGCTATTGGCAAGGTCACATATATCTGCCTGATTAAGCTACTATTACATTGGATGCATATTATTTTATTTCTTCTATTATCAAAAATATTTATTTCTATTTTATGTTGATATAAATTAGTTTTTGAGAATAATAGTTGTTTAGTAATATTGGATGATAAGATTATTAATAAAAAATATTATATAATAATTTATTTATGATAGACATTGCTCCATATATCATGAATGTAAGTGTGTCCAAGAGAAAATGTGATGAGTTGAACAATATACCTGTGACATTATATGCTATGTCATATACATAAGGGAATGACTCAAAAGTTGTTGAAGAATGTATACTTAGATCTATTCAATTGAGTCATATGCAACTTGCGAACTTTATCTTCATGGAAAACTGACCAACTCTTCATTTATTGAAACTTAAGAGAACTACTGAGTTACTCGAATGCATACATAGTGATGTATGTAGTCTCATGTCAACTTAGGCTATAGATAGTTACTCCTATTTCATAACTTTTACTAACGATTTCTCTGAACATATGTACTTGATGAAGCACAAGTCTAAGGCCTTCAAGAAATTTAGGGAATATAAGAATGAGGTAGAGAACCAAACATGAAACAGTATCAAGACTCTTAAATCAAATCGAGAAGGTGAGTACTTATGTATAGAGTTCACTCAGTTCCTCAAGGACCATGAGATTTTATCCTAATGAACATCTCCTTATATACCTCAGCTTAATGGTGTATCCGAAATGAGAAATCACACACTATTAGAAATGGTGCGGTCCATGATGAGTTTCACCAACCTACCCGTCTCATTCTAAGAATATGCCCAAGAGTCCATAGCTTACCTTTTGAATAGAGTTCCAACTAATTTTAATGTTGTTAAGATTTAGGGTTACCCTGCCCACGTTGAGAGACACAACCTCGATAAGTTGCAATCTAGGATAGAGCGATGTAAGTTTGTGGGATACCCCAAGAAAACTTATGAGTATTATTTCTATCACTCGGATGACCAAAAGATCTTTGTAGCCAAGAGGATAGTATTTCTTAAGAAGGAACATATTTTTAGTGGAGATAATAGGAGCATGATAGAGTTGAGTGAGGTTAGAGAACCTAGCTCAAGTACCATTCTACAACCGAGTTTGTTCAGGTACCTAGTACACAAGTTCCGACTTTATGTAAGTCCGGTAGAGTACTCCATTCTCTTGAAAGATATGTGAGACATATCAAAGGAGAGGATATTGATTCTCAAACCTATGACGAGGCTATTACGAGTATAAACTCCAGGAAGTAGCAAGAAGCCACAAATTCTAAGATGGATTTTATGTACTCCAACAAAGTTTGGAACCTAGTTGATGGACCCAAGGGTATCATACCTATTGGTTGCAAGTGGATCTTCAAGAAGAAGATTGGAGTATATGGAAGGGTAGAGACATATAAAATGAGGCTAGTGACTAAGGGGTATCATCAATGGTAAGATGTTGACTATGATGAAGCCTTCTCACCCGTAGCTATACTAAAATCCATCCGAATTCTATTGGCTATTGCAGTACACTATGATTATGAGATTTGACAAATGGATGTAAGAATCACGTTCCTCAATAACAATCTCGAGGAGGAGGTATATATGATACAACTTGAGGGATTCATGTCCAAAGAAAGTTCAGATAAGATATGCAAATTACTTAGGTCGATCTATGGACTAAAGCAAGTTTCCTGAAGTTAGAACATAAGATTTAATTAAACGATCAGATCTTATAACTTCGTTAATGTTAGGATCGGAGCGGCACTAAGAGGGGGGGGGTGAATTAGTGCAGCGGATTAAAACTTCGATTTTAACAAGATCTTTCGTACGATAAGAACGGAACTTGAAAAGTTTAACTTGAAAGCGTATTCTTAAAGTTGCGCAGCAAGGGTAATAAGGAACTAAAGCAGTAAGAAGATTTGCAGTAATGTAAATGACAATAATAAAATGCAAACCAGAGATTACGCCGATTTTTAGAGTGGTTCGGTCAAATGACCTACTCCACTTGCGATGCCCCTCTTCGATGAGGCTCCCACCTTCCACTAGCAAATCTCTTGAAATGGAAGGGTAAACACCCCTCTTACAATCCTTTACAAGCAGTTCAACCTCCTACAAATTTTCGATAAGAAAGAAGGAGGAGAACTCTCTAGCAAATTGAAAACAAGACTTGCTAAGACTTTCTAAGACTTTTCTCTCAATCAAAATGCTTCTCAAAAGTTGTTACCTCAGCTGAGATTTGAGGGGTATTTATAGGCCTCAAGAGGATTCAAATTTGGGCTCCAAAATTTGAATTCTCTTAGGGTTCCCGGTGCTGGAGGTGCCACCGCCCAGCCAAGCGGTGCCACCGCCCAGCGCTCGGGTGCTGGACGGTGCAACCGCCCAGCCAAGGAGGTGTCACCGCCCAGCCAGGCGGTGCCACCGCCTGGCTCTCCGATTCATTGGTTTGGCTTAATTTTAGCCCAAACCAAATCTGACTTTGGGCCCAGTTGGCCCCTAACCAGGATATAGGATTATCTCTTAATCCTAATCCTAATTACAAGTGAACTACATAACACAAAAAAACATCCTAAGCAAGTTTTTTAACCGCGAACGTCGAGTCTTGTTCCGGCGAGCTTTCCGACGAACTTCTTCCGACGGACTCCCTGCAAGCTCCCAATCTTTGTGATGACTTTAACGAGTAGCCGAGCCTTCTCGGTGACCTCCGCGAGCCTCTGACGATTTCTTCGGCGAACTTCTGACACGTTCCCGATTTCTTCTCGGTTGGTTCCGGCAGCATCTCCGGTGATTCTTCGGTCTCTTAAACGTCCATCGAGCTCGACTCCAGTATCCTTGCTTTATGTTTTCTGGTTATCGTAGTTAATCCTGCACACTTAACTCAATAATATGGATTAGATTAATTAACCCACCAATTGATTATATCATCAAAATCCAAAATTCAACAATCTCCCCCTTTTTGATGATGACAATCAATTGATGACGGAGTTAAACATAACTCCCCCTATCTATATGCCATATTATGAGAAGATAAAAAGCACTTGAATTCCATCCCATTGGATTCAAGCATAACCCGATAAGTTCTAATCGTAGAACTTATCGTTATCCTCATTACACAATAGTAAGTACGAAACTTCGATGAAAATCATAAGTTAAATGATAAGGGACGAATTTTGCTACGATAGAAGATAAATATTTTCAATATAAATTTCATGATATCAATCTTGTGATATTTTCAAGGATTTGCAAGGCATATAAGACATTCATATCACACAAGTTTTTGTAATTCATATTAGTCATGCTATCGTTATGGTGTACACTGTAAGTCATCACTTAGTCATCACTTCTCCCCCTTTGTCATCAACAAAAAGAGACAAGCCAGCTAATTGATGATCATAGAAAAAGGTTTAGCATTTATCAAAGTTCATCATTCAAATTTGCCAGAAATAGTTTATCCAAAAGACATCATCATTTATGCAGATTAAAACAGTGGTTATCTAAAAGGAAAGATCAGTTATCGTTCAATCGATGACAAACTTGAACTTGTTGTTAAAAGCAAACATAACAGAATAAAAAGATACATCAATTTAATCCTTAGGAGGTAATCCATAGTGCTAATACATGATATCTATTTTTTCATTCATCTGTCGTAGTGTCTTCAAAATTTCAACTTGTTGATTCTGAATTTGTTCTTGCTGTGATTTGATCTGAGATAGCTCCGCCATAATGATATCTTCAGAGGAGGAAACAGGAGCTGAAGGTGCTGCGCCAAAGGGACTAGGAGGAGGAGATTCATTTCCCATAAGAATTGGTGTTTCGGGTTGTTCTATTGGTGGAGGAATTGGATCCGTCCTTCTAGACTGCCTAACCCATATGCCATTGCTAAAAGTGCACCTAAGTTTTTTCAGCAGGTTTTTATTTATTATGTTATATCGATCATTTTGAATAGATTCTTCATCGGGTGGAATGCAAATGTCATAGGCATGAAGAATTCTAGTGATCAACCTCCCATATGGCAATATAGTATCTTTAGTCATAATATCCTGCATGTGTTGGCGAATTAAGTACCCAAAACAATTATGCTGACCGGTCATAATCCAATACATGGTTCCTATCTCTATTTGACTTATTTCGTCAAGATGAAATTGTTTGGGGAATATGATGCTTGTGATAATGTGATGAAGAATTTTAGAGTTGAAAGGCAGTAAGTGTTCACAGCTCTTGGGTAGGAAGTCAAGGTTTGGATTTGCAAAAATTGTTTTCACGGCTTCGGTATAGGTTGCTCCTATTGTTTTGACGTCCCATTTACCTTTAAAATAGCATCCCCTATCTTTTTCAGTTATGCCAATTAGCTCACAAATGGTGCTGTCAAATATTATAATGGGTGTTCCTAGAAGGTAAGTGCTTAGGCTATCGTTGTCCTCATATAGGTTGGCATAGAACAATCTAACTAATCGCGGATAGATTGGTTCATCTATTTGTAGTAGAGGTAGAGCTTCTAGGTGTGCAAACCACCTAATGGGTTCTAAGTCCTCTAGTTCATCCAAATCAACGTATTTTCCCTTATGGACACATCGTGTTTCAAATTTTGGAAAGCTAAGGGCTACCTCTTTTGATCTAAAAAGGTCATGGTTATATGAATCTCCTTCAATCTTTATTCCTTTTGATCTCTTAGGAGCCATTTTCTAGACAAGATGATGATGAAATTGTGAAAAATAAGCAAGAGAAAGAGAAAAGAAAAGAGGGATTTCAAGTGTTACCTTGTGGAGATTATGTTGAGAGATGGAAAGCTTGGACCACCAAGAATCCTTCTCCAATGTTTCTAAGAGTTAGAATGAGGGTTAGAGGGAATGGGAGAGGGTTTTTGAGAGGTTTTTCTTCGGGTTGGGGGCGGTGTCACCGCCGGCCCTAACCCCTCGGGTTAAAAGGGTTACTCGGTCGGTGTCACCGCCAAACTGGTCGGTGTCACCGCCTGGCGCCCGAGCGCCAAGCGGTGCAACCGCCGGATCTGGCGGTGCCACCGCTGGCATCACGCGGAGGAAAGAAAAATTTTTTTTCTTCCTTCCTTTTGTTTAGCTTCTTCCCTCAAGATCATAAGTTATACTTTAATGGATCATTTTGAATTGAAGAAGAAGGAAGAATTCAAATTCATAAACGAAGGGAAAAGAACGAGTCCTTTTTGTGAAGTTCATTTTAGGGACAATTTAGCATGCCTAATTCCCTTCGGATGAATTCAAATTGGTCTTCATTCAAAGCTTTTGTAAATATATATGCTAATTGATGCTTTGTGTCAATGAATTCTAGAACAACATCATTGTTAAGGACATGATCGCGTATGAAATGATGCCTAACGTCGATGTGCTTAGTTCTAGAGTGCTGAATTGTATTTTTAGTAAGACATATGGCACTAGTATTATCACATTTTATGGGAATATTTTTAAAGTGAATTCCATAGTCTTCTAATGTATTTTTCATCCAAATGACTTGTGCACAACATGCACTTGCAGCAATGTATTCGGCTTCCGCCGTAGATAGTGCAACTGAATTTTGTTTCTTGGAAGTCCAAGAAACAAGTGCATGTCCTAAAAATTGGCATGTTCCAGATGTACTTTTTCTATCGATCCTGCATCCGCCAAAATCGACGTCTGCATAAGCTATTAGATCAAATTTTTCAGATTTTGGATACCACAATCCTAAATTTGGAGTTCCTTTAAGATACCTAAATATTCTTTTAACACTCTTAAGATGAGATAATTTAGGATTAGATTGAAACCTAGCGCAAAGTCTTACACTAAACATAATATCTGGTCTAGTCGCGGTGAGGTAGAGTAGACTACCTATCATTCCCCTATATGTTTTTTGATCGAAATTTTTACTATTTTCATCCATATCTAACTTAGTCGCAGTGCTCATAGGGGTGTTTATTGCTTTTGAATTATCCATGTTAAATCGTTTTAACAATTCTAATGTATATTTGGATTGGTTAAGAAATATACCATCACTAAGTTGTTTGATTTATAATCCTAAAAAGAAGGTTAATTCACCCATTAAACTCATTTCAAATTCATGACTCATACATTTGGCAAATGATTCACATAGTGATTCATCCGAAGAGCCAAAAATAATATCGTCAATATAAATTTGCACAATAAGAAAATTATTTTCAAAATGTTTAATAAACAATGTAGTATCAACCTTACCTTTGGTAAAATTATTTAAAATAAGAAAGGAACTAAGCCTTTCATACCAAGCTCTAGGAGCTTGTTTCAAGCCATAGAGAGCTTTAGTCAATTTGAATACATGATTAGGAAGTAGAGAATTTTCAAATCCGGGAGGTTGTTCGACATATACTTCTTCGGAAATAAAACCATTCAAGAAAGCACTTTTGACATCCATTTGAAATAGTTTAAAATTATTACTACTAGCATAGGCAAGGAGCATCCTTATGGCTTCTAATCGAGCCACGGGAGCGAAGGTTTCTTCGTAATCGATACCTTCTTCTTGGTTGAAACCTTTGGCCACTAATCTAGCCTTGTTTCTAACCACGATACCATTTTCGTCTTGCTTGTTTCTAAAGATCCACTTAGTACCTATGACTAAGTGGTCACTTGGTCTACGAACAAGCTTCCATACCTCATTCCTCTCAAATTGGTTCAATTCTCCTTGCATTGCAATGACCCAAAAATCATCTTTTAAGGCTTCGTCAATGCATTTAGGTTCAATTTGAGAAAGGAAAGTGGCGTTAGCACAAAAATTCTTGAAAGAAGAACGAGTTTGAACCCCTTTTGTTGTCTCTCCTATAATTAGCTCCTTTGGATGAGCATCTACATACTTCCATTCTTTGGGTAAAGAAATTTCGGAAGAAGATGCATTCAAATGGCTATTTTGAGGAGGGGATTCGTTTAAATTTAGATTATCAAAACCAAGATCATCATCAAAATCATTTTTCTTTGAATTAGAAATTTCATTAAAAACTATATGAATAGACTCTTCTATTACTAAGGTCCTTTTGTTAAAGACACGAAAGGCCTTAGAAACGGAGGAGTAACTAAGAAAAATGCCTTCATCGGATTTAGCATCAAATTTACCTAGGGCATCCTTTTCATTTAAAATGAAGCATTTACAACCAAAAACTTTAAAATAAGAAATATTTGGTTTTTTGTTATTCCATAATTCATAGGGAGTTTTTGATAGAGATGGTCTTATTAGGACCCTATTCATGATGTAACAAGCCGTATTTACGGCTTCGGCCCAAAAATATTTGGGTAAACTATGTTCATTTAACATAGTTCTTGTCATTTCTTGTAGGTTTCTATTTTTCCTTTCAACTACTCCATTTTGTTGAGGATTTCTTGGAGTTGAGAAGTTGTGATTGTACCCATTAACTTCGCAAAAATTTTGAAAGTCACGGTTTTGGAATTCACCATCGTGATCACTCCGAATTGATAAAATCATGAAGCCTTTTTCGTTTTGAGTAAGTTTACAAAATTTAGAGAAACACTTGAAGCAATCACTTTTGTGAGCTAAGAAATAGGTCCAAGTGTATCTAGAGTAGTCATCCACAATCACGAAAGCATATTTGCTTCCACCTAGACTTGTTGTATCAATTGGTCCAAATAAGTCCAAATGGATCAATTGTAATGGTCTAGTGGTGCTAATTTGATTTTTTGGTTTGAAGCTTGTTTTTATTTGTTTGCCTAGTTGACATGCATCGCATACCTTATCCTTAATAAACTTCATATTCGGAATCCCTCATACTAATTCTTGAGATGAGATTTTCGATATTGTTTTCATGCTTGCATGACCTAATCTCCTATGCCAAAGCCAAGCATCATCATTTACGGCGGAGAAATACATTTCATTACTTAGTTCATCAAGATTGATGGTATAGACATTATTTTGTTTTAAAGCAATCATAGTCATGTTATGATTTGGTTTTTCAATAATGCACATATTTGATTCAAATCTAACGATATAACCTTTATCGCATAGTTGACTAATACTCAAGAGATTATGTTTTAATCCATCAACTAGTAAAACATCATCAATGGAAAAACTAAATTTGTTACCAATAGTTCCCTTGCCAATGATTTTGCCTTTGTTGTTGTCTCCGAAGTTGACGTACCCTTCTTCTTTGCTAGTGAGCATAGAGAAATGAGATGGATCTCCAGTCATATGTCTCGAGCATCCACTATCGAGATACCATCTCTTGCTCCTAGCTTGTGGGTTTGTCTACAAAAGAGGATGATTTTTAGGTACCCATTTGATTTTGGGTGCCTCAAAAATTGATCCACTAACCTTGTTATTTATTTTTGAATCCTTTATAGTTCCTTTAGGAACCCATATTAATTTTTGTGAACTAATTTTCCTAAATGGACATTTGTAGGCAATATGTCCGGATTTGCAACAGAAGTTGCATTTCACATAAGAGGAAACATGTAATGTAGGTCCTTTTATGAAAGTGGTAGGATTTTGATGTAATCCTTTTACAAATCCAATTCTATTTCTATTTGCGATGTGACCCTTGTGTGCAAGGATCATATCTAATCCTTTGCTACTAACCTTAAACTTGTTTAAGGTTTCCTTAAGAAGCAAATTTTCATTTTTTATTGCTTCTAAGTGCTCACACTTAGAGCATGGAGGAGTTTGAAGACTATCAAACTTATCTTGTAGCAAAGCATGCTCTTTCTTTAAGATACTTAACTTCTTGCTAACAGTTCTACATTCATCAAATAATTCATGAAAAGCGATAGATAGTTCTTCAAAAAATAAATCTTCATTAAATAAATCACATACCTCTTCTCCTAACGCCATTAGCGCTTAATGAGCAACTTGCTCGGTGTTGGACTCCTCTTCTTCGGACGCGCTTGAATCATCCCATGTTGCCTTGAGTGCCTTCTTCTTTGATGTCCTCTTTTTGGCTTGAGGACAATCGTTCTTGTAGTGTCCCGGTTTTTTGCATTCATAGCAAATCACTTGGTCCTTCTTTTGTTCAAATTTATTTTTTATATTATTTTTAAATTTATTCTTTCTTAAATATTTTTTAAATTTTTGAGTCAAAAGTGCAATGTCATTGTCACTGTCCTCATCACTTGATGTTCCTTTCAAGTGGTCTTCTTGTGATTTGAGTGCAATATCCTTCCTGTTCTTTGGAAGGGGGTTCTCGAGCTCGTCATGAGCTTGACATGTCATTTCGTAGGTCATTAGAGACCCAATGAGTTCTTCAAGAGGGAATGCTTTAAGGTCTTTGGCCTCTTGAATGGCCGTAACTTTTGGATCCCAACTTTTAGGGAGGGATCTTAAGATTTTAGTTACTAGTTCAAAGTTAGTAAAATCTTTACCAAGAGCTTTGAGTCCATTGATGACATTCGTAAACCGGGTGTACATGTCTCCGATGGACTCACTTGGTTTCATTCGGAAAAGTTCGTAAGAGTGCACAAGGATGTTGATTTTGGACTCTTTCACTCGGCTAGTGCCTTCATGAGTGACCTCAAGAGTTCTCCAAATATCAAAAGCCGAATCGCACATTGAAACATGATTAAATTCGTTTTTGTCTAATGCACAAAACAAGGCATTCATAGCCTTTGCATTTAAAGCAAAAACCTTCTTCTCCGATTCATTCCATTCGCTCATCGGAAGAGAAGATTTTTGAAATCCATTCTCGACAATAGACCAAAGCTCAAAGTCCATAGAAATGAGGAAGATTCTCATCCGAGTCTTCCAATATGTGTAATCCAACCCATTAAACAAAGGTGGTCGTGCAATAGAGTGGCCCTCTTGCATGCTGGAGTAAGCCATCTCTCTTGGGTATTAAACCAAATATGAGAGATAACCTTGCTCTGATACCACTTGTTAGGATCGGAGCGGCACTAAGAGGGGGGGGGGTGAATTAGTGCAGCAGATTAAAACTTCGATTTTAACAAGATCTTTCGTACGATAAGAACGGAACTTGAAAAGTTTAACTTGAAAGCGTATTCTTAAAGTTGCGCAGCAAGGGTAATAAGGAACTAAAGCAGTAAGAAGATTTGCAGTAATGTAAATGACAATAATAAAATGCAAACCAGAGATTACGCCGATTTTTAGAGTGGTTCGGTCAAATGACCTACTCCACTTGCGATGCCCCTCTTCGATGAGGCTCCCACCTTCCACTAGCAAATCTCTTGAAATGGAAGGGTAAACACCCCTCTTACAACCCTTTACAAGCAGTTCAACCTCCTACAAATTTTCAATAAGAAAGAAGGAGGAGAACTCTCTAGCAAATTGAAAACAAAACTTGCTAAGACTTTCTAAGACTTTTCTCTCAATCCAAATGCTTCTCAAAAGTTGTTACCTCAGCTGAGATTTGAGGGGTATTTATAGGCCTCAAGAGGATTCAAATTTGGGCTCCAAAATTTGAATTCTCTTAGGGTTTCCAGTGCTGGAGGTGCCACCGCCCAGCCAAGCGGTGCCATCGCCCAGCGCTCGGGTGCTGGACGGTGCAACCGCCCAGCCAAGGAGGTGTCACCGCCCAGCACTCGGGTGCTGGGCGGTTTCACCGCCTAGCCAGGCGGTGCCACCGCCTGGCTCTCCGATTCTATGGTTTGGCTTAATTTTAGCCCAAACCAAATCTGACTTTGGGCTCAATTGGCCCCTAACCAGGATATAAGATTATCTCTTAATCCTAATCCTAATTACAGGTGAACTACATAACACAAAAAAACATCCTAAGCAAGTTTTTTAACCACGAACGTCGAGTCTTGTTCTAGCGAGCTTTCCGACGAACTTCTTCCGACGGACTCCCTACAAGCTCCCAATCTTTGTGATGACTTTAACGAGTAGCCGAGCCTTCTTGGTGACCTCCGCGAGCCTCCGACGATTTCTTCGGCGAACTTCCGACATGTTCCCGATTTCTTCTCGGTTGGTTCCGGCAGCATCTCCGGTGATTCTTCAGTCTCTTAAACGTCCATCGAGCTCGACTCCGGTATCCTTGCTTTATGTTTTCTGGTTATCGTAGTTAATCCTACACACTTAACTCAATAATATGGATTAGATTAATTAACCCACCAATTGATTATATCATCAAAATCCGAGATTCAACAGTTAAGAATGAAGATAAACCTTATGTGTATAGGAAAATAAATGGGAGCACTATTACTTTTTGGTGTTGTACGTGGATAGCATCCTAATAATTGGGAATGATGTAGGAATGCTCTCCATAGTAAAGGCTTAGCTATTTAGACATTTCTCTATGAAGGACTTAGGGGAAGCATCCTATATTTTAGGAATTCGGATCTATAGAGATAGATCCAAGAAGATACTTGGTTTATCCTAGTCTAGGTACATAGATTTGTACATCACATCTAATGTTGGTGCACTCTCCCAATAGCGGATAAAGAGACATATTCCATTGGATGGATTCCTCCCGACAGCGGATGAAGAGAACCCATATCGCACTCCCAACAACAGATAGAGTGATATTCCTTACTCGCCCAACTGGGGACACGTTCCTCCCAAAAGTGGATGGAGGAACTAACTAAACATCATGTCTAACGATCTGCTAATCGATGAAGAAAATCATCCTACCTGCCCTCAATAGGGATACATAAATAATCATGATCATTCATTTACATTTATCCACTCATTCACACATCCATCCTAGAAATAATATGATAAAATATTATGATGGATCATTCTTGATGTATGATTTGCTAGACTATATCCATTGGTGGCTTTACATTGTAATTGACATATAGCTCTTTTCACAAGTTACACTTCCAATGTGGACCACTAACATAGTCACACATATACTATATTATAATAATCATATCAATATCATAAACTTAAGAAAGTAAAAGCTAATAATTATTTCTAAATAACACCTTCAAATAAAAATTTTAAATTTATCAAATCATAAAGATATGAGATATCAATCTCTCAATGATCCTTAATCAACCAAAACCTTAATTGGAATAGCCCAATTGATTTGAACCAAACTTAATTCAATTAGTACCTAATGAAACAAACTTCAAATCCTTATAGAATCAATATGAAATCATCCTAAACTAGTCTAATTTAGATTTGATTAATTTTAACTAAGTCACATATATTAAAACTAGTCAAGTTAGTTTAGAATAATCCTAAACAGACTTGAACTGATCAAACCTATCTAATTCGATTAACTACTGAGCTCAAACCAATAAAGGGAGAAAAAATTGAACTATGTCGTATAGTGCTAGCTCAAACTGAACAAGCCTACTTGAGTTGGGTCATGTATGTCACACATGTCTGTCATAAGTAATATGTTAGGTTGAGATATAACACGCTAGATAGAGGAGCCATGATGTATCAAGCGTCAATCACATAGCTTGGCAAACCTAGCTTCGCGAACTAGGATGAGCCTCACTCACAAGTTGAGATGAGCCTTACTACTGAAATTAGCTATGCTTAGCTTATGAGTTGGATCATGCCTAGACACATGAGTTGGGATCATATCTGACCTTATGAATTTGATCATATCTGACCACATAAGTTGGACTTACCTAGCCACTTTGGTTGGGTCGGGTCGTACCTTGCCATATGTGTTGGTTCATTCATAGCAACATTGGCTAGGTCAAAGTTGGTCACATGAGTTGGGTCATACATTATCACATTGGTTGAGTTCTACATGGCCACTTGGGTTAGGTCATACTTATACACATGAGTTGAGTCGTACATGGTCATAAGGGTTAGATTGTACCTAGATGCATGGGCTATGCCGTACATGGCCATAAGGGATAGGTCAATCTAGTTTGACAAATCAACCTGACCCAAGTTAGACCCTAATTAGACTTCTCTTATTAAGTTAGATTTATATTTTAAATTTTCAAATAGTAACGTAAATCCCTGAATTTAAATTCATGATATCAAATTTGAAACTAATTATATCATAAAATTCACACATAATTCTTAAAACATAAATATATCTAGTTAAATAAATTAAAATTACTATGTTAATTTAAAAATAAGAATTTTAATAATTAAATTAATCTTGAAATTCACTTAAGCATAAGAGACCATTATAAGTCAAATAATTATTATAAAATCATAAATCAATTATCATTTTTATTAATTTTAATATTTTAAAATTAAAATATTATTATGCATAATAAAATTATAATAATCTTAATATCAAATATTTAAAAATATTAATCAAATCTAATTAAAAAAGAATATAAGATCCTACCTCTCCTCGACTATTCTCTTATCGGAAAATTCTCTTATCAATTCTTCAGGCTATGTGAGAAATGAGGGAGAAGAAACCCTTTTTAATAGTATAAAATGATATTTTTCTGAAAAATAAATAATAATTTAATTTTTATTTTTAATTTTTTAAATTTATTTTTATTTTACTTTCACACACAAAAATAAACATTTCTTATGATTTGCATACAAAAATGGAATATAAACTATTATTTCCTAAAAATCACATCACTCATTAGGAAATAAATTAATTAATAATTTAAATAATTGATAAAATTTCTAACATATCCACATAATTAATAAAAATCAATTTTAATAATTTCCTTAACCACACTATATATAAAAAAATTAATAATTTAAATAAAATAATATATTATTTATATTAATTAATTTATATTAAGGAAAAAAATATAGATGATTACACTTTAAAAGCTAAGTCATGCTAACTCAAAAAAAAAAGCCAATGCTTTAGCATCAAATTAGAGGAAGTCAATATTAAGTCGAACGTCTTCAAGTCTCAAGTCCAAAATATAAACTTTATTTTCTATTTCCACAATGATTGTAAGAAAAATATTAAAAACTCCTCTCTCAAACTATTGAGAAACTAAAATAAGAGATTGTTGTTGAAGAGAACAAATATTCATTTAACATATCAATTAATAATTTTATAAATTAATATCAAATTATAATTTCACTAGATTCATTACATGTGTTTGAAAACATCCACTTTTCAAAGTAAAAAAATGGGGGATCGGTGGTTGGAATCAAAACCAGAACCAATCCCATGAGGTTCAATGCTTATTCCCAAAAGTTAGGAATCAAAATAGTTAGTTTTGAAATCATGGCTAGGTTACTTGGGATAGTTTCTACACATTGTCATCGATTAAAGAGAAACGGAAATGTTACCAATAATAAAATATTACTGAAAAGTGACTGCCTCACACAAATGAGGTTTGTTGTATTACTAATTGAAGGTAATTTTTATGGGAATTCAATTATAAAGAATGCAAAATATCTTCACATATTATTCAATTATAAGAAGCACATAGTCAAATTACTTTATGTGTTATCACTATATTATTCAATTATAAGAAACACCTAGTCGAATGAGGTTTGTTGTATGGGAATGAGGTGTATGACTGATTGAAGTATAAGGAATGCAAAAGGCCTTTACATATTATTCGAGTATAAGGAATACTTAGTCGAATTACTTTATATGTGTTATCACTATATTACTAGATAAACTCACTTCACACCCACATAACTTTGTTATTCTAGTAAAAATTAAGCTAACAATGTTTAAATAAAGAACACTTTATTTAATTATTTTACCTATCCTCGTACTTAAACATTAGAACACTTTGTTATCTTAATCTTCCTTTATCTATCATTATACAACTAACATTTTTTTTATTTCTGACTATTGCATCCCGATGTCTCGTAAGCATGTGATCATGCCATCTTAAATAATTTTCTCTCATCTTATCATCTATCGTAATAATACATAATTATTCATAGATAAAAGTATTTATTTTCCTATCTTTTCAAATAACTCTATACATCCATCTCAATATTCTAATCTAGGCAACATAATTTTTTTTTATATATTATTTCTCAATTGATCAATAGTTAGACCCATAAAATATTATTGATCTCACAACTATCATATAAAATATTTTTTTAATTTCAAAGATATCCAATGCCAAACACTCATCATCATTTTTATCATTCTAATTTTACTTTATGAATAATATATTTATCGATCTTTCCATCTTATTAAATAATTGATCTGAGATTTAAAATTTTTAGTCAAAAGAACTTCTTACCTATCTAATTTAACTATGTTCTTCTATCTATTCCTATTCCTAAGATTACTAAAATTGTGACTCGTATATTTAGTCTCTAAGAATTACATCAAATTAATAATCCTAAATCAAATTGATGATCAATTTTGATATTATCAATATGATTAGTTCAATTAACCCTAAGCTTTTGTCTTATTAACTAGTTCAATTATCCCTAGATTAACTTTGAATGTAATAGATACATTCTTATCTAGATTTAAATGTAAAGTTTTAGGTGCGTTGAATATTAGATTTTGACGATGAAATCAATTGATGAATTTATGATCTAATCTATATTTTGAGTAATGCAGAACTAGCTTTGATAAAGGAGAGGAAAATTAATTGAAGAAAGAGAAATCGAACATTGGGCCAAAGTTGAACATGTTAGGAGATTGGACGTCAGAGGATCAATTGATGTGTCGGTAGAAGGACTTCGTGCTGTGAGTTCGGGCATCGGGCCAAAGGATCGTATATTGTACCAAGGAGATAAGAAGTTACGAGAGTCAACATGCAGATTGAGTAATATGCCGAAAGAGAGGACGATGTGTCGAAGGATCGAACGAAGCGCCAAAAAAACTAATGACATACCAAACAATATATGATTCATGCTTTGAAATAATTTATCTAGATCAAGTTAGTTTATGTCTAATTGAGTCGGTATTGGGGTGAAACAATGTCAACTCAGTTAGGGGTCAATTGAGCCTGAATTAGGGCTAAAGTGGTCTTGTTATTTGGTCTATTTAATGTCCTATAGTAGGGTCTGATGATGGTATGACCCTAACATAGTCTCTCAAACTGTGTTTAGGTGGTGGTACCACTAACACAATCAGGCGATGGTACCGCCTGTTATTTAGCTTATTCAATATCCTGTAGCAGGGTATGTTATTTGGCCCATTCAATGTCCTCGAGTAGAGTATATTGGTAGTACCACCTAGACTAGGCAATGGTATTGCCCTGACACAGTTTTCTATATTGTGTCAAGCGATGGTATTACTCAGTATTAGTATGTCAAGCGGTAGTACCACCAGACTGGGTGGTGGTATCACCCAATGTCAAAAAGTACTAGCGGTGGTACTGCCAATACATCGAAATTCAGAGAATTTATATTTTTGGCTCAATTTTGAAGTCATTTAGGGCCTATAAAAACCTTACTCATTCTTGCACAATTAACATATGAACTGAGAACATAAATAGGCAAAATTTCTATTATAATCTCTTCTCTAAGAGTGTAATTTCTATTTAAGGGAGGGTTGAGTGGTTATAAAGATTATCTCATGAACCTGTGAAAAGAAAAAAAGAGTTGTAAAAGGATAATTAGTCTATGCCCATTGAAGGAATACAATTAGTAAACGCTGATGGTCTCAATGGAAGAAAAATCAGGAGTGAATGTAAGTCACGAACGATCGAACTATCATAAATCTAGTGTGCTTTCTTTCTGTGTCATTTCTTTCATGTTTTTTATTCTCTTGATTTACTTGCTCACTGCCTCAATCACTTACAAATTTTTAAATCTATGGAAAGAATATGGCTGACTGTGCTACTCCTATTTATATAAAATTTTCTATATGGCATGCCACAATATGCCAGGAAAAAAATAGGTTATCACGCAACAATTAATGCAGAAAGATGAGCACTGATTTATGTTTACATGAACAATATGGAAGGAAGAAATAGCTTATCAGGCAACAATTGATGCAGAAAGATGAACATTGATGCAGAAAGTTTATCTCTCTTCTGCCGCCTTCCAAGTCAAGTAATCTCAACCATCTGAACATCTAAAATAACATCAGTTAGAGAGAGAGAGAGAGAGAGAGAGAGAGAGAGAGGAACGAAACGTGAATTTTCAATTTGTACAACAGAAATACTTGGAAAATTAATTCCCAATGTAGCTAAGACAGAACTCAGTGTCTATGTTGATTGTAACATAACCAATAATCTATTGTTGATTATTATCAAGATGTCATGGGGTTTTCATTTGAAATGATTAATTAGTATAGAAACAAACAAGTTAATATGATGTTTAGCATCCGTACTTATGTTTGATTTCATCATATATGTATTTGATTAAGTTGTCTTTTAACATGCATCTTAAGAGTAATACTTAGTTTAAAGAGTAATACCTAATCAGATTAGATAAGAATTAGACCTAATTAACTGAAACGATGGCCTAATATTATTGTTCTAAATCTAGTTCCTTATTATCATAACTCCTAAATTAACAGAAAATTCCTAACATCACTAAATCATGATTCCAATCATAATTTCATGAATATCTTAATGATGTCTTCCAAAAAATAGAAACATATATAAAAAATTCCCCTCTATTTCTTTTCTCTTCTTCTTAATTTTTTTTTTTGTTTATTTAATAGAGAGGATCAAGTCGGTTGCATGAGGCGGTAAAAATTATTCTCTTAAATAATTATTTGCAATTAGGTAAAGAATAGTTATTGTATTTTTTTCTCTTAACAAAAAGTTTAATTTACATCCCAAAGTCAGAATGTAGCTAAGGATAATCGATCTTCGAAATTCCAATTGTGCTAGTTCAATTACACTAGTAGAATCTTGAACAAATTTCTTGAACATAGATATCTATGTTCTCAAATGGTCCAACCTATCTTAAACTCGAATCATCATGTATTTCAAATCTCACATGGTGTTCAACTTAAGTGTCCTCATCTTCAAAACAGTGCAATTAGTATCGTATAGTATACATATAAACATATTTCCATTGCATGGTATTTATTACATGGTATCCAGCTCCTATGAATGAGCCTTATCTCGACTCACATGGACAAAAATTCTTATACCACAAGATCAAGATGATCATTTTGGGGTTATATTAACACCAAAGCATACACCACAAGAGGTCAATTTTGTTCCAGGAAGATTAATTGCCTTGTAATCAATCCGTCACCTTTTTATGTTAGTTATTACAGTGTCCATCCGTCAGGAGAAATCGCATGAATTTACAACCAAGGGGCGAGGAGGCTGCCATGTCATCGAAGACTTCCTTTGGCCACACAGCTTCCCTATCGTTCTACAAAAAAGTGAACCAACCCAACCTGAAAACAAAAAAAAGGAAGAGTGTAGATGATGAATCTTTCTCGGTGTTATTTCTGTTCTAGATTTCGATTGGACTTCACTACATGAGTTTAGTACTAGTTCTCATCAAGCAAGGAAAAGAAGAGCAAGTGCTCCCTACCAGTTTAGTGTGTAGATCATGTCGGGGGTCAGCATAGTACTGACCTCGATGAACAACCCCTCGTAGACCGGGTTACAACCAGTCGTCGTCTGATAGCAGAAGATCAAAAGAGAATGCATGTTAGTGCAAGAAAGCAAAAGAAAGAAGAGAGAATTCACGATACTGACTGACAGTCCAATATGTGAAGAAATGAGTCCCGTTGTCCCCCTCCCGTTTATGATTAACCTGGACATCCAGAATATACATGTAGAGGTGGGTGATACATATCTATCGACACACCATCTGCAACATCACAAAAACAAGAAAAAAGCTGGTCATTACATGCCATCCAGCTGTTCATATAATATTTGGGCCCTTTTTCCCCCTTTGCTAAGGATTGATTTCGGATTTCGGTGTAGTCAGGCTCGGACCACCCCCTCCGTTCAACCCATTCGGACTAGTCGGGTCATTGGGCTCCTCCAAATTTGATCTTGATGGCCTTGTAAAGTTTTCTTAAAACATTTTGAAGATTATTCTTCTAATGTTAATCTGTTAATGAAGATTCTAATTGTCCAGTTGGAATGATGATTCAGATGCAACCGAGTCCCATTCCAATTTCGTCTAAGCTCTAGATGGCGATCTTCTGAAGCGTCAACCCTATAAGAACTAGGTTGGTGACATTTTCAATAAATACCCCTATAATAATCAAGTTAGTTTATAAATTTATATGGTTCAGACTAATTAGAATCATGTTGAAAAACACATTTGAATGTCCCTTTTATACGTTTATAAGTGATTGGGGAATGATTGATTACATTTGAGATCATTAGCGATAAGAGGGGAACATATTATCACGGACAAACTTCTAAACCAGATGTTTGATGTAATGCTTATGTATGTCCATGTCTTTTGGTATGTTTATGCTTTGTACAGCATATAGAGGGACGGTAGAAGGCTTAATAGTCCCATTTTAGTTGGGTTGGTGGCCGCTTTAGGCTTGTAAATAAAGGTTGTGTCATGTGGACACGTGTGAGAGATTTACGGTCTATAATGAACCATTTTACCCTTTGTTGTGCAACTATTCAGAGCTTGTAAAGTCTGTTTGTAATTTGTATTGTCTATGAAGTGTTTTTCAGAGATGTTTGCTTGTGGATCCCGATTGAGGCGTTCTCTCTAACCCGTTCTCTCTTTTGTGGGTCCTAAGGGACATGGGAGGCTTCGGGAAAGCTGACCTTTGCGGACGGATATGCAAGGGTACCGCACGACTTAGGCAAAACCAGCTAAGTCCGTGACAGATGGTATCAGAGCGGGACAAGCACTCATAGAAACACTTAGCATGCAAACGTGGGTGACCTAGCGGGGCTGCGTTGAGGGCAGTCAGCACACACGCGACCGTTTGGGGGAAAATGGGCATGGAGATGTAGGGAAAAGGAGTTGCTCGGAGGAGCGACAATCTGACATTGGCATTCAGAGGAATGGCCAACCCTTCGCGCAAGAGGCACCACGAGAACAGGCAAGCTTGGAAGAATGCGGAGTGCACAAAGGTTGGGATGGTTGAATTTGAGCTATGGCTCAACATTGACAACTATACTTAATGGTGCTCACGGCAAGCGAGGCGCTTGGTAAAGGATAAGACCATGCAAGGTGGAATGAGTTGTTCAACGACCAAAAGAGTTATGCAAAGCTCATAGAGGTGAGGGGAATTGCTAACTCGAAGAATTTGGTACTCATGCATGGGCTTGTATGCGGACGATGGAACGTTCGCGGCCATCCAAAGGCGACCGAAACTCGGCGCCATGGAGCATTGAAACTTTCTCTTCGGCATGTAAAGGATACGTCCGTACGAGGTTGAAGTGTGCAACGAGTTCAACATGTTGCTAGGCCTTACGTGGTGCAGCGGGGGCTGTATTGACGTGGAGTCGCAATCTAGCAAGTGCATTTGCAGGAGGCAGAACAATGCATAGTTTGTTCAACAGATCGGAGTAGTCCAAGGGGATGGTGGTCTTCGAAACGAAGAGAGATGTTGCTCCAATGGGACAGTTATCTAGGAGGGATAAGTCTCGTCTCTCCAGAGAGAGAATCATGCGGGACGGACCTCACAAGTTGAGGAGGAGTACCTCAACAAATAACAACTCCACGAAGCTCAATGAACTGAGCAAGCGGCGAGGAGTCGTTGCATGATCTCGCTCGAGAGAATGCATTAATGGATGCATTGCGAGATCAAGTGGGGGAGCTGTCACGCCCCTCAAAATATATCGATAATATTAAAATTCAAGAAAACAAATCAATCCAGGATCCAAACTAACATTTGAGGTCACTAAGAAAACATTCAGATTAAAATTTCACCTCTATAATCTATAAATTTATAAACCCTATGCAGTTCATAAATATACAACACATCGCTCGATAATTCATAAAATCTGAATCCAACTCACCAAAATAAAAACCACAACATAAATTCACAAGTGTGGGAGTTTGTACAATCATAAAACTAACGTTTACCATAAGTTCATATCGTTACACGAATTAAACTTAACATTCCAGAATCTTAAACATGAGAGGTCTTTTAAACTTTTACAAAATCTACAAGTTTAGATTCATCGTCAATATTTCATTAGATGTAGCGTGTGCTTATATAACAAAAACATATATACTAATAAAGATCTGCCCAAAATCTTTTAGCTTTCCACTACCTCAGCCCAATCTTAACATTTAAGCAAGCGACAAGCTATCCTGAAAAATGTATACAACAACGGGGTGAGCATATAAAGCTCAGCAAGTGACTAACATATCCATATCAAAAGAAGACAATTTCCAAAGAGATAAAGTTTCAAAATGCAAGGCAGAATATAAGAATTCATAGACGTAATATCATTAGGTGTAGAATCACAATTGTCATTTCAATCATACATATTTGGTTCATAACAAATAGGGCATAGAGTAATTGGAGCATATCAACGAACGAAACGTTTTGGAGCATATCAATAATAAATGAAACATTTCAGAGCTTATCAATGGCATATGAAATGTTCTGGAGCATATCAACGGCATATGGAACATTTCGAAGCATATCAACAATGAATGAAACATTTCGGAGCTTATCAATGGCGTACGAAATGTTCCGGAGCATATCAACGGCGTATGGAACATTTCGAAGCATATCAACAATGAATGAAACATTTCGGAGCTTATCAATGGCGTATGAAATGTTCCGGAGCATATCAACGGTGTATGGAATATTTCGAAGCATATCAACAATGAATGAAACATTTCGGAGCTTATCAATGGCGTATGAAATGTTCCGTAGCATATCAACAGCGTATGGAACATTTTGAAGCATATCAACGATGAATGAAACATTTCAGAGCATATAAATAAAAAATGAAATGTGTCGGAGCTTATCAGTGGCGTATGAAATGTTTCGGAGCATATCAACGGCGTATGGAACATTTCGGAGTATATCAATAACAAATACCAAACAGAAGCTCAAACGTCGTCTTTGACGTTGCATTCATATCATTCTTATCCAAAGCATGTACAGAAACATATAACCAAAGCTCTGGATATCATATCAAACATATAGAAGGTGTAGTGGGACTACAGATAGAATATGATTTATCCATTTCTGAATGACCACCAGACAGAAGTCTCCCACGTCTGGGAGCTCCATCCACCCACGTCTAGGTGAAGTCAGAGGGGGCCAGCAGAGCATCGCAGGCTCTATGCATAACTCCCTTTACCATTTCTGGCAAAGGTTCATATTATCCCACAACACCAGAGTACAAAAGGGCAGTATGAACAATGAATAGCATATATCGGAAACACACGCGGAACAATAAAATGTACATGTGCCTTTACGAATCAATACGATACAAGCAACAATCTCTCACAAATGTATTCAGATTTGGAATGAAATAAAAGCAAGAGTATACCAGGATTCCAAGCAATCATATGTAGCTCAATTCAAATAGAAGGTTAGATGAATTCAATATCTAAAGGAATGAAACTAGAATAAGCACATATCGAAAGCAAATACGGAACAATGGGATATACATGTGCCTATATGTGTCAATGCGATATAGCATAAACATTATACAAAAATATTTCAAGAATGTAAATAATTTATAGGCAAGAGCAAACCAGAATTCAAGCACTAACATAAGCCTCAATTGAGCGAAGGGGACTGAATGAAATCTATTTCCAAATGAATGAAACAGAATACGCGAAATCGACCAAAGCTCGATTTCTAGCAGAATTCAAGAGGCACATTGAACAAATACTTCAGATTATCAATTATGCTCCAATACCCTTAAGAAAGCTACTGTCAAAAGATAAATCAATCTATTTTCTGATGAAATAAGTTTCATATGAATCAAGGTTTCCAACAAGGAGTTACCATTGATTTAGTGACCGAAGGTCAAAAACTAAATCACTGTTTTGCAGAATCCATAGGGCGGAATCAATAGATAGCAGAATAGGCATTTGAATTCCAAAATTTTCAATCTACATATCAAAAGAGAGGTTTACACGTCTAGTTTCAAATGAAATTAGTTTGGTATAAATCAGAATTTTCAACAGGGATTTATAGGCATTTTAGTATCGAAATGTCAGAAATTTTGATCCCTGTTTTGCAGCATCCATAGGCTCAATTGAAACAGACGTTTGGGTAAGTATTCGGAGTCCAAAATTTTCAAAATCAATGTTAAAAGGAAGGTATAAGAGTCTACTTTCAAATAAATAAGGTCCTGCCTAAATCCATGTTTGGTGCTAAAAATTATGGCTGAAACAATATATAGGGGTCAGTTTACCGAAAAATTTCAGATCCATGATTTTTGTATCTAACAAGAGAAATATCAGGTTCTATGCTGAAATCTTTCGAATAATTCAGAATAAATATGATATCAAAGACTAATAATTCTGTAGGATGGGATTAGAACACTTACCTTTTAGAATTATGGCCGTAAATGAGAAGATTTGAGCAAGAAACCTCAAAGCCCCAAATTTTTTTCTTCTCCTACTTCCCCCTTTTTCTTCTCTTCTTCTTTCTTTCTTTCTCCTGTTCTTCCATGCAGCTACCTTCTCTAGTTCCTTATGAACGAGGCAGAGAGGCTTAAATGGTGGAATTTATAATTTTATATATTTTACAGTTTAGTCCTTATATTATTATATTTATGATTAGGTCCTCAGGGTTTACATATTGGTCCTCAGTTTTTTTTTTTTTGAACAATCTCCCAAATCATATGAATAAGTTCTCAGATTCGTACTTTGGATCTTTTATCAAATTTAAAATAGATACTTACATTACAACTAGAAACTTATACGAAAAATCAGAAATGAGGGATGTTACACTCTCCCCCCCCCCTTAAAAGAAAAATTTAGTCCTCTAAATTTATCTTACCTCTAGCTCCCAGGATGCATGGTATACTTTGAAGTATGACTTTCCTTTAGGATTTTATTCTTGATATCTGGTTCATTTGGTACATATACTCTCTCCCTAAAGCTCAATAGGCCATCCTTTGAAACTTGAAATTTTGGCTTCAATTCCTTTTCTACTTCATTCCTCAAGTAAATTAAATGTGGATCTCGTAATTATCCTTCCTTAATTTGTTAAATAAGATCAAATTGCACTTGAATGGAGGCCATCAATATCATCGAGTCTTGCTCTTTCCTCAAAGCTTTCAAATCAAAATTTTCTTCTAATAACTTCCATTGCTTTACGACCAGACTAGCCATAAAACTTGTAGATTTTCTACTAAGTGCATCAACTACAACATTGGCTTTGCCTGGGTGATAACGGATGGCACAATCACAATCCTTCAGAAGTTCTATCCATCTTCGTTGCCTCATGTTTAACTCTTTCTAAGTGAAAATATATTTTAAACTCTTGTGATCAGTAACGATTTCAAATTGTCGACCATACAAATAATGTCTCCAAATCTTTAGAGTAAAAATAATTGCTGTCAATTCCAAATCATGAGTTGGATAATTCAATTCATAACCTTTTAGTTACCTAGAAGCATAAGCAATCACTCTCCCTTCCTTAAAGCATCAGTATAAACTACAAATCCCTCACTACCACTTGGAATAGTGAGAATAGGAGCACTAGTCAATCTTCTTTTTAACTCTTGAAAACATTGCTCACAATCATCACCTCATACAAATTTCACATTCTTTTTAGTAAGTTTGGTGAGAGGTTGAGCGATTTAAGAAAATCCCTCCACAAATCTCCTGTAATAACCTGCCATGCCCAAGAAGCTTCTAATTTCTATTACATTTGTTGGTACTTCTCATTCAACTACAACTTCTATTTTCTTTGGATCAACAGATATACCCTTCCCTAAAATCACATGGCCTAAGAAAGCAACTTCTTTCAACCACAATTCACGTTTGCTGAACTTTGCATACAACTTCTTTTCTCTTAGTATGGACAATACATTTCTCAAGTGTTCCTCATGCTCCTGATTACTCCTTGAATACACCAATATGTCATCGATAAATATAATTATATAGCCATCCAAGAGCGGTTGAAATATCCTATTCATTAGTTCCATAAAAGCTGCAGGGGCATTAGTCAAACCAAAAGGCATCACCAAGAATTCATAGTGACCATATCGAGTTTTGAAAACTGATTTTGGAATATCCTCCTCCTTGATCTTCAACTGATAGTAACCTTACCTCAGGTTAATCTTAGAGAATACTTGTGCACCCTGCAGTTGATCAAAAAAATCATCAATTCTGGGTATGGGATACTTGTTTTTGATGGTCACCTGATTCAACTATCTATAATCAATACAAAGCCTCAATGTTCCATCCTTTTTCTTCACTAATAGTACCGGAGCACCCCATGGAGATATGCTGGGTCGTATGAAACCCTTATCTAATAATTCTTGTAGTTGCTTCTTTAATTCCTCTAGCTCGAGTGGTGCCATTCTGTAGGGAGGCTTAGATATTGGGGTTATACTAGGGACCAGATCAATAGCAATTTCACCCTCTCTATCTAGAGGTAAACCAGGCAAGTCATCTGGGAATACATTAGGGAACTCTTTGACCATTGAAATTTCATCTAGATAGGTTTCCTGATTTGAATGCTCCTTTACACACACCATATAACAGAAACAACCCTTCTGCATAAGGCGATAAGCTTGAAGTGCTGATATCAAGCAAGGAGGCAAATCATGCCTAATGCCCTCAAAGTAAAATATAGGCTGATCTGGTATGCAGAAAGTAATTATTTTTTTGTAACAATCAATACTAGCGTGATGAGAAGATAACCAATCCATGCCAAGTATAATATCAAACTCCAAATCTTTAGGAGAACTAAATCAACAAAAAGTTCAAGATCTCCAATAAAATTAGACAAGAGGACTAGATTCAAGTTCGTTATCAAAGAATCTCTAATGATTGTATTTTACATATACCACATAATGTAGTGGTCTAGGTTGAATTCCCAAGTGACAAGCAAAATATTACGAATCAAATCGTAGATAGGACCCATGGTCAAACAAATATTTGCATACTTTCATAAACATGCATAATACCTTCGACTACTAATTCAGAAGTTTTAGAATCATATTCAGTGATAGCATACACTCTGACATGGGCTGATGATTTATGAGACAGTGACTCTTTCTTCTTGTTCAAAGGGTAGTCTTTTATTTTATGATCCAACTTTCTACAAGCAAAATAGACTCCAATCACCCGAAAACACAAATTTGTTTCATAATTTAACTTGTAATTCACACATGATTGAGTCTTTTGTGGTGACTTCCCATTTCAAATCCAAATGTCTTGACCCTTTTGTTATTCCTTTCTGATTCATTTCCAATCATATTTTTATTGGTAAACTTATCCTTATCATTCTTGCCACAAATATTCAAAAATTCTTTTCATTGTTCCCATTAATAATCAATCTCTACTTCCAATATAAGATAGCAAAAGAAATCTTTTGATCATCAGAACAATTTTGTATATCAAATATCTTCTCTGTTTGCATCATTTGTTTTTCTACCACCAATGAAATTAGGTTCACCATGCTTTCATTGCGCTACTCTGATTTAGTATCCTCGATCAACCCTTTCATCCACCTTAATTAATCAGAAACAAATGAAATAGGAGGACCAAATGTCCTCATCATCCTAGATTCCTAAAATACATCAAAGAAAATTTTTATCGATCAGTATAGTTCACTAGACCTCAATATATTTTACACATCAACATATCAAATATTTCAATGATCCTCAAACCATGCTCTGATACCACCTTTGTCACGCCCCTCAAAATATATCGATAATATTAAAATTCAAGAAAACAAATCAATCCAGGATCCAAACTAACATTTGAGGTCACTAAGAAAACATTCAGATCAAAATTTCACCTATATAATCTATAAATTTATAAACCATGTGCAGTTCATAAACATACAACATATCGCTTGATGATTCATAAAATCTGAACCCAACTCACCAAAATAATAACCACAACATAAATTCACAAGTGTGGGAGTTTGTACAATCATAAAACCAACGTTTACCATAAGTTCATATCGTTACATGAATTAAACTTAACATTCCAAAATCTTAAACATGAGAGGTCCTTTAAACTTTTACAAAATTCACAAGTTTAGATTCATCGTCAACATTTCATTAGATACAGCGTGTGCTTATACAACAAAAACATATATACTAATAAAGATCTGCCTAAAATCTTTTAGCTTTCCACTACCTCAGCCCAATCTTAATATTTAAGCAAGCGACAAGCTATCCTGAAAAATGTATACAACAACGGGGTGAGCATATAAAGCTCAACAAGTGACTAACATATCCATGTCAAAAGAGGACAATTTTCAAAAAGATAAAGTTTCAAAATGCAAGGCAGAATATAAAAATTCATAGACGTAATATCATTAGGTGCAGAATCACAATTGTCATTTCAATCATACATATTTGGTTCATAACAGATGAGACATATAGTAATTGGAGCATATCAGCAATGAACGAAACGTTTTGGAGCATATCAATAATAAATAAAACATTTCGGAGCTTATCAATGACATATGAAATGTTCTGGAGCATATCAACGGCATATGGAACATTTCAAAGCATATCAACAATGAATGAAACATTTCAGAGCTTATCAATGGCGTATGAAATGTTCTGGAGCATATCAACGGCGTATGGAACATTTCGAAGCATATCAACAATGAATGAAACATTTCGGAGCTTATCAATGGCGTATGAAAAGTTCCGGAGCATATCAACGGCATATGGAACATTTCGAAGCATATCAATAATGAATGAAACATTTCGGAGCTTATCAATGGCGTATGAAATGTTCTGGAGCATATCAATGGCGTATGGAATATTTCGAAGCATATCAACGATGAATGAAACATTTCGGAGCATATAAATAATAAATGAAATGTGTCGGAGCTTATCTGTGGCGTATGAAATGTTCCGGAGCATATCAACGACGTATGGAACATTTCGGAGCATATCAATAACAAATACCAAATAAAAGCTCAAACGTCATCTTTGACGTTGCATTCATATCATTCTTATCCAAAGCATGTACAGAAACACATAACCAAAGCTCTGGATATCATATCAAATATACAGAAGGTGTAGTGGGACCACAGACAGAATGTGATTAATCCATTTCTGAATGACCACCAGACAAAAGTCTCCCACGTCTGGGAGCTCCATCCACCCACGTCTAGGTGAAGTCAAAGGGGGCCGGCAGAGCATCGCAGGCTCTATGCATAGCTACCTTTACCATTTCTAGCAAAGGTTCACATTATCCCACAACACTAGAGTACAAAAGGGTAGTATGAATAATGAATAGCATATATCGGAAGCACACGCGGAACAACAAAACGTACATGTGCTTTTACAAGTCAATACAATGCAAGCAACAATCTCTCACAAATGTATTCAGATTTGGAATGAAATGAAAGCAAGAGTATATTAGGATTCCAAGCAATCGTATGTAGCTCAATTCAAATAGAAGGTTAGATGAATTCAATATCCAAAGGAATGAAACTAGAATAGGCACATATCAAAAGAAAATATGGAACAATGGGATATACATGTGCCTATATGTGTCAATGTGATATAGCATAAACATTATACAAAAATGTTTCAAGAATGTAAATAATTTATAAGCAAGAGCAAACCAAAATTCAAGCACTAACATAAGCCTCAATTGGGTAAAGGGGACTGATTGGAATCTATTTCCAAATGAATGAAACATAATACGCGAAATCGACCAAAGCTCGATTTCTGGCAGAATTTAAGAGGCACATTGAACAAATACTTCAGATTATCAATTATACTCCAATACCCTTAAGAAAGCTATTATCGAAAGATAAATCAATCTATTTTCTAATGAAATAAGTTTCATATGAATCAAGGTTTCCAACAAGGAGTTACCATTGATTTAGTGACCGAAGGTCAAAAACTAAATCACTGTTTTGCAGAATCCATAGGGCGGAATCAATAGATAGAAGAATAGGCATTTGAATTCCAAAATTTTTAATCTATATATCAAAAGAAAGGTCTACACGTCTAGTTTCAAATGAAATTAGTTTGGTATAAATCAGAATTTTCAACAGGGACTTATAGGCATTTTAGTATCAAAAGGTCAGAAATTTTGATCCCTATTTTGCAGCTTCCATAGGCTCAATTGAAACAGACGTTTGGGTAAGTATTCGGAGTTCAAAATTTTCAAAATCAGTGTTAAAAAGAAGGATAAGAGTCTAATTTCAAATAAACAAGGTCCTGCCTAAATCCATGTTTGGTGCTAAAAATTATGACTGAAACAATATATAGTGGTCAGTTTACCAAAAAATTTCAGATCCATGATTTTTGTATCTAACAAGAGAAATATCAGGTTCTAGGCTGAAATATTTCGAATAATTCAGAATAAATATAAGATCAAAGACTAATAATTCTGTAGGATAGGATTAGAACACTTGCCTTTGAGAATTATAGCTCTAAATGAGAAGATTTGAGCAAGAAACCTCAAAACCCCAAATTTTTTTCTTCTCCTTCTTCCCCCTTTTTCTTCTCTTCTTCTTTCTTTCTTTCTCCTGTTCTTCTACGCAGCTGCCTTCTCTAGTTCCTTATGAACGAGGGCAGAGAGGCTTAAACGGTGGAATTTGTAATTTTATATATTTTACAGTTTAGTCCTTATATTATTATATTTACGATTAGGTCCTTAGGGTTTACATATAGGTCCTTAGTTTTTTTTTTTTTGAACAATCTCCCAAATCTTATGAATAAGTTCTCAGATTTGTACTTTGGCTCTTTTATCAAATTTAAAATAGATACTTATATTACAACTAGAAACTTATATGAAAATTCAGAAATGAGGGATGTTACAGGAGCGACCCAAAGCAACACAAATGAAGGCACACTTGGAGTCAATATGGAGATCAGACTCAAGGGAGGGCTGACCCGTGGAATGGTGGGCGCGAGGGCCACCATCGACTCAATGCAAAAACGAGGAACGTAGCAACTTGGGTGTAACTCGGCGAAGTACCCAAGCCGCATGAAGGGAGCCAGCATAGAAGTTGGAACATGGAGTGGAGGCACAATGCTTTCCTTAGATAGAGGTTAAGGACATGAACTCTTGTAGAGGTAAGAGTAGAATCATATTGTTCCATGGGTCCTTCATTCTGACGGAGTGGACTCATCTTGCATGGTGCCAAAGACGAAAGGAGCTTCTGGGCACATGCACCTTATTCGGAGAAGCATTTGATGGAGGAACTAAGGCGACTCAATTTTCAGAGGCGAAATTAGGTTCAGAAGGCCTTATCACGAGGCAAGATGACTCAGAGGTGGGTACTCTTGAAGAATATGTCACAGTGTTACCATTTAAGTTGCCATGAAGGAAGCGGTGCGCAGCGGAGATTGTGCTGGTAGGGGCAGAGGCCCAGGATCCAGACAATGGTGCACAAATTACAGTGAAGTCGGTGGATTTCGGGAGCTACTAGGCGACAGACTGTCCTAGAGCGGTGCTTCATCTAGGTGTGACCCAAGAGTGGGTGGATGAAGGTCGATTGCCAAAGGAGCGAACAAAATTGAAGGTGGAAGAGACCCTGCGATGTATTGGCAGAGGCCACACATGGAGGGTTCATAATTCGAGTTCATCCCACAAGGATCATAATGCAATAGAGATGTCACCAGGAGGCGACATGGTGCAGCGGATTGTGGTGGAACAATTCGTGGCAAATGCGATACACACGATCTAGTCCCGTGAGGGATTAGATCATATGGAGGTATGATCGGGAGCTACTGGAAGCTCCACTTCGGTGAACAACATGACGGTAAGAAGGGCTATGGATTCAAGGAGTGAAGGTCATGGTACCGCAGAGGCGAGTCTTCCATACATACATAGAATTTTGCATCGGATGAAAACCTTGGTTATCAGCATATGGGGGCTGGGTTCCACCAAGGAAAAGAGTTCGAATGCAAGTACCAGTGAGTTCCATGGGAGGGACTTGATCATGCAGAGGTATGATCGAAGCAGCTCGAGAGTTGGACTGCTCCAGAGCTCATATTCGCTTAAGGGAGCCCGATAAGTCAGAGGACAAGGTCGAGTAAGCGAACGTTGCTACCAAGGAAGTTAAGGAGAATAGAATCGGTGCAAACCCTATAATACGATGGCAGAGGCCATGCATGAGAGTTGTAGTATGTCTTTCCATCGACCAAAGGAGAGCTGCTTGGATAACACAGAGGTGTTGAAGTAGGGGGTCGAAAGGGGCGAGGAAGCGATGACGTGTCTAGAGGGACTTAGCTACCCAAAATCAAGCATAAGTTAGAATGGAGGTGGACTCAGAGGAGTACCACGTAGACATATCTACTGATCATAAAGAAAAGGGATGCAGATGCGAGATGACGGATAGTAGGGCCATGGGCATCGTAGCGCCATGGTACCGTAGAGGCGGGACTTCCGTAAAAGTCATTGATCCCTTGCTCTCGTGGAGGGAGAGCACTTGGTCGTGAAAGGGGTCGAGGAGGTGGAACATGCAGAGGCAATCTCCAAGTACCATGACAAGACTAAAGGGTAGAGGCCAAGGAACTTCGTAAGACTGGTGTCAACGAGTTTCTTATCAAGATAGCCGAAAGTGAAGGACTTCGGGTCATGCAAGAGTACACGACCAAGGAACGAAGCAGTCAATACGTGGTACTGTACCTTTGCCACTTAGTGGAGTAAGCGGTAAAGTTGATGGAGAAGACGGTACAATCCCAGAAGCGACCAAACTTATGAGAGAATTACTCCAATTTAGGGTGAAAACTTTAGTAAACCGTCAATATACTAGGAGCGGTTTTCTTTGAAGCTTTAGTAAACTGTCATAGTAACCGTTTTGGTTTATGAATTTACCATACAAACACACATCAAATGCCAATATAACTGATTATGAACTTAATATGGAAGACTAACTTTTTAAGAAAATAAAAATAATAACCTCTACGGTTCTAAGAAACCTAATATCCTTTTACCATAAATCTTTTGCATAGATGTGGGGAACTTACTTACAAGAAGATAAAACACCAAAGGATGGTATTTATGGTTATATCTTTTGCCTATCTTCTATAACGAACATGTCTCCCATACGAACGTATGTAACGCATACGATGCAACCAACGCATCTTCCTACACTTTCCATATTCTAATTTGCGAAATGACTGATGCAACCTTCACTGCTAATATATCCACTTTATCTCAATGCACACTAAATGGGCAAAGCATTTGATGGTCTGATGTGCCCAATGCATTTCCTCATGCTTGTTGATGCATCTTAACTTAGAAAAGTGTGCAACATGCTATTCGTGGCCAACTCATCTCCTTGTGCTTGACGAACACTAATCGGGCAAAGCATCTACTGCACCTAACACAACCTTTGTTGTTAATGCATCACACCATATTCGATGTATCCTAACATAGCGATGCTGGATGGAATCTTGGTGGCCAATGTATTTATCCGCAATCGATGCATCCTAATCTAAAAAAACATGCGACGTGCTTGATATGTATGACCTTCATATCCAACACATCTCACACTCAATGCATCTTATCGAAGAACAAAGCTTGTGACATACTTAACGTAAAGACTTTGGAGCCAGCATGTCCCTTGCATTTGATATGGCCTAACCGAGCAACATGTGGGATGCATCCAATGCGATCAGTGCGTCTCCATATGCTTGATGCGCTATATAACACCAACCAAAGCATGAAAGACATGTCCAGTACGACCTTTGTCGCCAACACATCTAAACTCATTCGTTATTCTAATCTCTTATGTTACGCACAAGGGAACAGATTTTGACGAACTAAAAATTGAGCTAACGATCGATGCTTTAATAAGGAAAACTATCTTTGTCATTGCTAGACAAACATATTACCAATTCTACGAGGAGAGAGGAGTAGTGAATCGTTTATAAGGAAGGAGCTGGCCAAATCCCCAACAAATTGTTTTGCAGGAAGGCGGGGATACAGATACTTTAGAGAAATGAATTTTTGGAGCTCGAGAAGAGTTTCTCTCTTCGTCCAAATTTTGAGTCACCAAAATCTTTTTGTGTAACATTACTAAAAGAAAAAAACAGATCAAATCGAATTAATTATACTAAGTCGAATGGAGATTATGAACTTTTTTGTTTTCAAGAGACCATGTAATTTATTAGTTTCCTCATATTAAACGAAAGTGCAATTAGAATTTATTATAAGCTGCTGCATATATCTAAACAATTTTCCATTGTAGGGCGCAGGGCACAAAATCCTTAACTAAATTAGACCACAAGATAATTTTAAAGAGTAAAATTCAACCAAGGCATGAGTGATCGATCAAATCATTCATATTATTATCAGATCAATCATTCATATTATTATCTTTCCAGTTGGTAGTTCTTGTGACTAAGTTATTTCTTCCAACCCCCGGGCCCACCGTAATACATCACGCCATTCTGAACGCGATAGTCAACGCCATAATAAGCCTCCCCGAGATCATTATATTTCCTAAAATTCACAGGCAATTTGCTATTGCTCTGTCCATCCGTCAATAATATATTCGTGAATTTTGCTCCATTGAGTACGCCACTTCCCATGGGCGGACTCGGTTCGTCAAAGGGCGAGTAAACATTTCCATGCATCTGCACCACGGAACTATCTGCCATGTTATTGAAGATTTCCTTGGGCCAGTACCCAATGGGTTCCCTGTCGTTGTACAGCATCCAGTTGGAAGAGAACCGATCCTAGGATGAAATGAAAGAAGAGAGAGCTAATGAGTTTTCCATTCTTAATAATGGACAGAGAGATACAGAAACAAGAAGAAGAAGAAGAAGAAGAAGAAGAAGAAGAAGAAGAAGACTACTGATTCTCATCAAGAAGGAAACAAAACAAGAGCAAATAATTTTCCTACCTTGTAAATCTCGAGTGACAAAGTGCTTAGTGTGTAGATCTTGCCAGGTGTTAACCGAGTACTAGTTTGGACAAACCCCTGGCAAACCAGGTTATAACAACCAGTCTTCTGATAACCATCTGACTGACATCGGAATTTTGATTTAAAAATCAAAACAGCAACAAAACAAAAAAACAAAGAAGAAACAATTCACGACGCGACTGCTTACAGTCCAATACGTGAAGAAATGAGCGCGGTTGTCCCCCTCCAGTTGAGGATTCACCTGGAGATCCATAATATGCATGCAAGTATCAGTGATGAAGAACATTCAAATTCCATACTGACAAACAAAAAAGCCACTGCTTACCACCCATCCGGCCTGCACGGTGTTAATGTAATTCTTGGGCCCTTCAGTCCCTTTGCTAATGAAGATCTGGCTTTCGCTTTGTTGGTTGTTTAAAACCCCGGAGACCTGGAAAACGTCCAGCTTTGCGCTTGCGCCATAATACTTTGGTCCGTTACCAGATGCAAATTCCACTCCGGCATACTACACATGGAGTTATTCCAACGTAGGAGGTCAGCAACGCATGCATCAAACCAGTGGTGCTTTGTTGACTACCCCAGATTGGAATGTTTCCAAAAATCTATAAATTATATATATATATATATATATATATATATATATATATATATATATATATATATATATATATATATATATATATATATGTTTTCTAAAAAACTATTTTGAATTTAAGATCGAATTTTTAAGAATCACGTTTATGGTCTCTCTTATTTTCCATCTTTCTATCTAATCTCTCCTCTCTATTTCTCTTCTTGTCTCATGTTCTTTTCCTTTTCAGACAACGGTTCAAACAAGTTAGTCTATGAGAAACATAAACGCAAGGTGCAAGAGGTTCACAAAGTGTGAGAGAATAAATTAAAATTACAAGTTCAACTATAATAAAAAACAATCGATCATGTTAAAGTAAATCTTACATGATTGTCTCCACCACTGGTACCCGTTATCTGTGCTTGCTGTAGTTGCATGCGTGCGTACTTTCTTGCACTTATTAGATACTCTTTCGTTATCCGTCTGATAAGAACAGTTCCCCTAGGACATAGCCTTGGAAACGTTTTCTTTGTTGTAGCTACCTTGTTTGTGTTATCACTGCGTTTTGGAAACTGTCGCACACAACATTAGTATGCTATATTATTCCTAAATAAAGATGGTAGGAAAGAAAACAAAGGAAACATGATAATGAACATGCAGTTTGTTTCTTTTTGCGTTAACCATTGCAACAAGAAAGTTCAAGTAATGCAAGTAGAACAAAAGGAAATTAAAATTGATGGCTTTGGTAGGATATATGCCTTACCATACAAACAGATACCAACTGCTGATGCAACTACTTACAACTAGTTAGAAAAAGAATTCTCTATGGTTCTAAGAAGGCTACTGTATTTCTTAAAGAAACACAAATCTTCCACTGACCTTAGTTAAAAATCATAAAATGAAAGATAGTGTTTGTGCTAATTTACACTCCAATACTATATATACATCAAATTTCAGAAAACCTTAAGAAGCAAGAATAATGAATTCATGAGGCATTTTCATACAATAAAATTAGTAAATGTGTTTGATGCAAAAAAAAGAAAAGAAAAAGATATTCATGCCAAGGATGATAGGATACCTGAAGTGTGTGATTTTTAAGCAAAGGATGATCGAAAGCCGGTTGCTTATAGATATCCACACAATCATAGGTAATCCCATACTCGTCCTGCGTACAAAAGAATAAAATTCCATTAGTTCCTATCTTTCTATCAAAAAATTAAATTAAAATCGAAAAGAGGATGCTTCCAATTGCCAAAAGGCACATTAATATGGTATCTGAAACCGAAACCTCATCATTTGCGTCGCTGCTACACAGATTAAAAGCGGGGCATGATGAAGGTATACACAGGGCTAAGATGAGAACATGTCGTAGTTACCTTGAAAGATTTCACATAAGGCTTGTTGAGGGTTTTGAGTTCCCTCTCTAACTCTCTGCCGTCTTCTTCAGAGAGATCCCAAGTATTGTTTCCTGCTGCATGACTCCACCGAAAGAAACACAGGGCCAAGAAAAGAAGAATAGCCGACTGTGCTCCCATCTTTGATTTTTGAATAGTATGCGACGGTTACTAACCCTATTTATACAAATTTTTCTATCAAGAAAATTAGTCATTATGGCATGGCAGTTATTGTAGAAAAAAGAATAAATATACAGTTATGGCATGGCAGGAATAAATAGCCTATCAGGCAAACAATTGATGCAGAAAGATGAGCAATGAATTATTTATATTTGCATGAACGATATGGGAGGAAGAAATGGCTTATTAAGCAACAATTGATGCAGAAAAATGAGCAAGGATTTATTTATATTTACATGATCAATATGACAGGAAGAAAAAGGTTCTCAGGCAACAATTTATCACCCACAAAATGACACGTATATGAACTTACGAGGGTTTTTTTAAAGATGTTGTGAGTTGAATAAAGGCCCAAAGAAATTGCATTCTGTGGCCTCCCAAATCCTTTTCCACTGGAAATCAAATAAATAAATCAATCCATTTTGAGCCCCAATCAAATATTTCCTTCCGAATTTATCGACTGTTGACATGCAACCATCGAAATAACAAATAAGCTTTCTTCTTGTTTATTATAGTCAAAAATAATAATTACAAACTTTCTTCTCTCTCAAAAGCAATCCTAAACTTTCTTCTCATCTTTTATGAGAACGAAGATAATTCTAAACTCTATTTTCTTCCTTTATGACAAGGAAAGATATTATAAACTTTCTTTCTCTCATTTAAGGTATAAAAATACATCATAAATAGGAAAATGAGAGAGGATTCACTCCTTTAAACTACTTGAACCCATATTTGAGGACATCGGATTACTAACTTTAGTATTCGAAGCACTGAGTCAGGAAACTCTCTCGCCTCGATCTTTGTGCAAGTGATGCCCCGGGAGTTTGACACCTTGGATCCACCTTAGAGCCATCTTAGATCCATCTCGAAAGCATGACATTTCCACCTTGAAGACACCTCGAATATTCTTACGCACATGGGTTTGGACCACGTCGAGCAGACCAATACATTAATGATATTTTCTCATAATAATTTGGCTCTAAAAAGAGGACCCAATGTCGTAGGAATATTCACCTACTAACCTTCTCAATCAACACTCCAATGAGAAGGCCTTGCCTACAACCCACAACACTTTTGCTCATGAGAGGCAACTGTTGTCCTTCCTAAATGTAGATACGTCCACCTCGGCATAGATGCTAATGAGGCATTAGCGTCTGTTCAACAGCCCAAGCCCCTCATTCCCATGGACGAACTCGATCAACCTACTCGTTCCTGCCGAGGTGTTCCTAAACCTCGCCCATTAGATGTTGATACTTACGAGCATATTGCAAGTTTTTGCCCCACTCCTGTCTTAACTAGCCCAATAAACGACGCCACTATCTCAAGCACAGATAATACCTCAACTGGCACCCATCGTAATCCCCCCAATTGACATGATGTTCGCATCTTAGGATTGCTCGAGGTCCACGAAACTGCCAGCTGAAGGAGCACCTTGCTGCCTAACGATAGAGTTCAGTGCACCATCGCATCACCACTCTGCTCTGCACCAATCCGAGACCCAATCGGTGGATTCAATGGATGACTCCCCGAAGGTCGAACTATGGCAAATGGGCCAATGCCTAGATGAGATGCAATAAGAATTCTATCAGTCTAAGGGGGACTCTAATCGATCCCACTTCGAGTCGATCCCGATTCACTCAGAACATCTAAGAGAAACCAATTCCAACCAACTTTCATCTCCCATCGCTAGAAGCCTTTGATGGCAATACCAACCTGATTGAACACATTATCATTTTCGACGCCCAATTGTCTCTCTATGTACCTCTGATGCTTTGATATGCTACACATTCCTAACAACGTTGAGAAGCCTGGTGTGAGAGTGGTACACTCATTTGAAGCCACACTCGATCGACTCCTTTACTTATCTCATAAAAGAGTTCGAATCCTACTTCCTCATGAATGTATGCTTAGAGGCCATCAATGGATATGTTTCTTAGACTCAAGTAAGGGGAGGAAGAGACACTCTCCGAATTTATTGCTTGGTTCACCAATGAAATCCAAGGCATGCAAGAAGCTCATCCGTCACTCATGATTCAAGCCTTCATGATGGAGCTCACGCCTTCTCGCCTTTTCTGGTCATTGGTGAAAAGGTTGCCAACAACCGTATTCAAGGTCCTCTAGAGGGCCAACCAATACGTAACTACTAAAGTGATGATCTCGAGTAAGTACGAGAAGATGCGCAAAAGGTCGAGACAAGAGTGACTACTATCAGTCCTAATCCCGAGGTCACCAAGGTGAAGAGAAAATGATTGGCCTGAGTTGCCTCATCCAAGGTCTGAGTCGACTCCCTTGTATATGACTAAAACAGAAGTTTTTTTATATATAAAGCAAAAAAGATTCTTGAACAACCCTCAATGAAGATATCATTGGAGAGGCGAAACAAATCTGAGTATTGTCACATCCACCGCAATTATGGCCATGGTAGAGGGAGAATTTAAAGATCCATCACAACGAGAGGATTCAAAATCTGCCATGACAAAGGGATGTCCTAAAATCCACCATGACTGAGGGAAGATTTTAAGCCCGCCATGACGAGAAGACCCGATATCTACTACGATAGAGAAGGGACATGATATCTACCATGATGAAAAAAATATTTGAAGCCTGCCATGGCGGGAAGACTTGAGATCCATTATGGCGGAGAAGGGACATGAAATCTACTATGGTCGAAAAAGAATTTGAAGCCTACCACAGTAGAGAGACCCGAGATTTGCTATGTTGAAGAAGAGACATGAAATCTATCATGACAAAAAGAAGATTTGAAGCCTGCTATTGTAGGAAGACCTGAGATCCACTATGATGGAGAAAGAACATGAAATCCACCAAAGTGAAAAGAAGATTTGAAGCCTATCATGGCAGGAAGACTTGAGATCCTCTACATCAAAGGTGTATGACCAAATGTGCACGAGACGCACAAGTCAGAAAAACTCGACCTACACCAAGATAAATCTGCTATGGTGGAGGTGCAAGGCCCAATGCACCAAATATACGGGAGTCATAAAAACTAAACCCATGCCAAGATAAATCCGCTATAATAAAGGTACAAAGTTGAATGCACCCTAGATGTATGAGACAGGAAAACTCAATTGACACCAAAATAAATCCACTATGGTGGAGGCACAAGGTTCAATGCACCCGAGATGTGTGAGTCAAGATAATCTGGTTAGCACTGAAATAAATCCACTATGATAAAAGTGTAAGGTTAAATGCACCTAAGACATATGAGTTAGAAAAACTCAATCGACATCAAAATAAATCCGCTATGGTGAAAGCATAAGGCCAAATACACCCAAGATGCGTGAGTCGAGAAACCTAATTAGCATCAAAATAAATTAGCTATGATAGAGGTGCAAAGTCGAATATGCCCAAGAGGTGTGAATCGGGAAACCTGACCAGCCCATTGTGGTAGAGGCATGGGTCAAATGTGTCCGAGGTTATGAGTCGAGAAACCCGATCATTGCTAAAGAAAAACTGCCACAGTATGAACCTAGTGATCCTAAGACACCTAAAGTGGGAAAACTCAACATGCAAAATGAGAACCTCGAACATTTCCATCATGAAAAAAAATTGAATGATGTGCTTCAAATCCCTGGTGTAAGAGCCGCAAAGCACGCCTTCGAGGGGGACAATTGATAGAAAATTTATCAATAGTTAATAAGTAGTCACAAACTTCCTTCACAAGAAAGATAATCTTAAACTTTCTTCTCTTCGTTTATAATAAGGAAAGCAATCTTAAATTCTCTTCTCTTCTTTTAGGAAGGATATCACAAACTTTCTTTCACTCCTTCAAGATATAAAAATATATCCTAAATAGGAAAATAGAAGAGGACTCACTCTTTTAAATTACTGAAATCCACATTTGGAGACATTGAATTACTAACTTGAGCATCAGAAGGATTTGATTAGAAAACCTCTCCCAACCTCAATCTTAATGCAAATGGTGCCTTGAGAGCTCGACACCTTGGATTTATCTTAGAGCCACCTTGGGACCATTTTGGATTTACCTCAGATTCACCTCGGAGCCATCTTAGTGTTGAATTCCGGATTTTGATAATAAAACCAATTGATGAGTTTATGATCTAATTAATATTTAAGAAAATTGATATAGGATTAATTTAAATTATAGAAAGGAAAAACAATTGAAGTATGAGAATTAGACGTTGGGTCGAAGTCATAGATCGGGCATCGGGTTGGAAGAATCAGACATTGCGCCAAGATCAGATGTTGTGGGAGTCAACATGCTAATGGATTAGGCAATACTATCATGGACTTAGCTGGTTTTATTTAAGTTGTGCGGCACCTATGCATGTTTGTCTGCAAAGGTTAGCCTCCCCGAAACCTCCTATGGTCCCTTAGGACCTACAAAGGAGGAAATGAGTTAGAGAAAGCGCCTCACTCGGGATTCATAAATAAACCTTTTAGGAAACACTTCATAGATAATACAAATTACAAATAGGCTTTACAAGCTCTGAATGATTGCACAACAAAAGGTCAAAATGATCCACTATAGACCGAATATCTCTCACAAGTGTCCATATGATACAACCTTTATTTACAAGCTTAAGAAGGCCACCAAACCCAACTAAAATAGACTATTAAGCCTTCGATTGTTCCTTTACATGCTGTGAAAAGCATGAACAAACAGAAAGACAAAGATATACATAAGTATTACATTAAATATCCTGTTTAGAACTTTGTTCGTGACATTCTCCCCCACTTATTCCTTGACGTCCTCGTCGAAGCCTTTGCCGACACTACAACTCCTCGCCTTTGCTGAATCTTCAAATTTCTGCTCCAGCTACAATGCGTCTCTTGGCTTCCAACTGCTCTCCGATGTTGTTTTTTAGTAATCGAACCTTTGATATGTCATGCTACTTCAACTCGCCAATAACTCCGACTCTAGTGTGGAGTTGGCTGAGTTGTGTTGATCCTTATTGGTTCCTGCGGATCCTCGAGATGAAGGAAAAGACCATCCTTACTATGCGCTAGTCTCTTAAATGCCTCATGCTGCTTAAACTGGATGGATGCTTGTTAGAGCTTTAACGAGCATCGCCTTATAAACTTCTAAAGTTTTGAGTCTTTCCTCCACAAAATTTGCCCATCGACTCTTCTTTCACTTAGTTGTCACTTCCACGTAGATTCGCATCACTTCCGCTTTCGATTGGCATTTTGTTGGGAAATAAAGTGGATAATCTACTCTCAGTAGCACTGATCACCATTGGTGAGGATTTGACAACTATTATCTTCTAATATCTTCGAAGGGTCTTTGAAACTGTGCAGAGCTCCTCTGCTATATAGATAAGAGAATTGGGGTACTCGGTTTTGCCCATTCTCTTAAGAGTAGAAAAGGCAATGATTACTTGACTTCGTCTACCTCCTCAAGGGTTGTACTCCATGCATCAAGTTGGTTACTGGCCTTCGCTTGCTCTTTGCTCACACTTCTGAAGCACACGAAGTGTTTGCACTCCTTGCATTCAGTTTGCTACTGTGATTCACCTTCTTAATGCCATCAAACTTCTGGAATGCAGGAAGTTTTCACCCCAACTTGGAGTAAGTCTCTAATAGTTTTGGTCGCCTTTGGAATTGTACCGTCTTCTCTATCAACCCGGCCGCCTACTCCATTCAGTAGTAAAGGTATAACATCGCGTACTGTCTACTTCGTTCCTTGGTCATGCACTCTTGCATGACCCGAAGTCCTTCACTTTCAGCTATCTTGATGAGAAGCTCGTTGACATCGGTCTTACGAAGTTTCTTGGCCTCTACCCTTCAGTCTTGTCTTGGTACTTGGAGTTTGCCTCTGCATGCTCCACATCCTCGGCCCCTTTCACGACCAAGTGCTCTCCCTCCATGAGAGCAAGGGATCAATGACTTTCACGGAAGTCCCGCCTCTATAGTATCATAGTGCTGCCATGCCCATGGCCCTACTATCTATCGCCTCACATATGCATCCGTTTTCTTCACGATCAATAGATATGTCTTTGTGGCACTTCTCCAAGTCTACCTCCATTCTAATTGATGCTTGATTTTGGGTAGCTAAGTCCCTCTAGACTCATCGTCGCTTCCTCACCCGTTTCAACCCCTTGCTTCTGCTAGTCATAGGTACCCAGCAAGCCAATCACGTGAGTGATGGCACGTGTGACTTGATACAGAATCTTTTTGCTTATTATATTTTGGCGTATATCACTTTATAACTATTGCATAAATGCATATATATATTGTGATGTCCTTGGATTTGTGCAATGGGAATCGGATCGTGATAAGATCACGATAATGAGATCGATTCACCTTTAAACACATATCCTAAATAATCCCGGTCATAGGTTACTCGAGAGGGACATCGTGATAACCAGATAGACTGGTGTGCTGTATACCCGTCCATATGATGGATGCAGCTGGTCTCATAGCTGCTCGTGTAGGGACACTAGAGATACAGTACATGTGCTCATTGGAGAATGAGTTCACTGATTGATCCGCTTACGGAATGTTGGATGGTTGATGATGCCTTATTGTCAGACAGCGATTCCGTAGTCCTAGTGGTGTATCTGGTCCTTAGACTTGAGACACCAAGGATGTCCTGTATGAGTGCTCCACTCTTTGATATCAGACTTATAGGTTTGGCTGTCCCAGATCTAGTACAGCTGATCATTGGGAGTGGTAGTCGACCTTACGAGGGCTATTGAGTGTCGATAGAGGATCATCCACTCTCGACGTCATGAGAGGAATATCCCATGTGTTCTTGCTCAGACAAATCCCTGGCCAAGGTCATTCGGGTTGAGAGAGAAAGAGTTCTCCGGGAGAATCCGATTAGAGCGAGACTCGAGTAGAAACCGTATGGGTCTGACAGCACCATGCTCGATATACGGTCTTTGGGATATTAGATGGATGAGGGATTATAGGTACACGGTAACTGAGGACAGACAGGTCCAATGGATTGGATTCCCCTGTATCGTCTGGGGACTACGGCGTAGTGGCCTAGTACGTCCGTAGTCGATGAGTCGAGTGAATTATTACAGAGATAATAATTCACTGAGTTAGAATGAGTTCTGACATGTATGACTCACGGCCAGCTCGATATTGGGCCTAGAGGGTCACACACATATGGTAGGGATTGCGATGAGTAGAGGTTCGGATATGAGATATCCGACGGAGCCCTTGTCTTATTGGATACAGATCCAATACCCACTAGGGGAGGACCCATTAGGGTTTGACAAGGGACCTCTATAAATAGGAGGGATTCAGAGCCTTATAGGCTAGAGCCTTTGCTTGCCTTTTCTATTCTCCTCTTCCTCTCCACTTCAGAGCCGCTAGAGAGGAGGACGCTTGACCTCCTTCACCCTCTCCTAATGATCTGCAAGGAAACAGGGATATACGATCTCCCTAAGTAACACAATCTACTCTATATGCAGTTTCATGTTTTGCGGATTTTTGCGCACCAATCTTCGCACGACGACGAACATCTTTTTGGGAATCGGTGATTTTGTTTTCTTGTTCTTCCACTGCGCATGTGATGTCGCTCCCATGATTTCCCAACAGTGGTATCAAAGCCAGGTTGTTCGTGTGAATGATTGGTTTTGAACTGCGTGTGTTGTGTTTAGGAAGAATTTTGACGTCAAGATCGTTGACGCAAAAACAAGGAAGGGCAGCAACAGTTGCTGCCCTCGATCTGCGTCCGTGCAGCGCAGCCGAAGGCAGGCAGCACAGCGCCGGCGCATGCGCAAGCGCTGTGCCTGCAGCAGCCGGCCGACGGCCTGCTTGCAGCAGGCTTGCTGTCGGCGGGGCTGGCAGCCCACGGGCAGAGGCGCCGCAGGGCAGCGGCGCCTGCCGCCGCAGGACAGCGGAGTCTGCCGCCGCAGGGCAGCGACGCCTGCCGCCGCTGCTCCCGCGGGCGAAACCCCCCCCCCCACAGGGGCGGCCGCCCGGCGGGACAGCACCCCCTGCAGAGGCAGCGGCGCCCGAAGGGGGCGCCCACCCGCAGCGGTAGCGCCGCCAGCGGGCGTGCCGCCTGCAGGCGAGGGCAGTGCCCTCATTCGCCGCACAGGCCGCCGCCAGCAGGGTGGCGGCGGCGGCGGCAGCAGCAAAGGATAGTAGGGCATTAGAGTTTTCTGGGAAAAAGACAGTTTTGCCCCTCGGAATTTGAGAAATTCTAGTTTCTGTCTTTTATCCAAATTACAAAAATACCCCTATAAATTCAGAAATTTCCTACATGTCCCTGATTTCAGAAAATATTAATTAATTAAAAAATTTAGTTGATTATTAGTCGATAAAAGCCAAACGTCATTCGACCCCTATAAACAGGTGCTTGATATCATTATTTTCCTCTATTACTTGCTATTTGAGAACTCTGAGCTTTCAAAAATTTTGAACTTTCTCTAAAGTTTCAAACTGGCACAGCCACTATCCACTTAGAGATGTTTGTCAACATTGCATCTACATTTTTGACCTCGTTCTATATCACATTCGCAACTTTGACCATAGCCCCTCTCAATGTCATGTATGTGTTTTCACTTGTGGCTTCGCTCAATATCATGTTCACTACCATAGTTTCGTCCAACTTTACCACCACAATTTTCTCGTTTGCCTTTCTTCGTCATTCATGGCCTCGGTCCTCACCCATGACTTTGTCTCCAAGTCTGTAACATCTCCTTGATGACCATTGCAACATTCCAAATCCTCCACATCTCTGAGATAAACACGGTGACCTTCCAAATCCATGGCATATGAGGTGGCCATGACATTTCATGTTCGCTGCATTTTCAAGTTGGTCATAATGTGTCTACACACCTTATTATCTAGTCAGCCATGACAACCCAAGTTCGACACATGCCTCAAGCACATGACATCATCTCCTCTCTCCATTCTCAACCTATCTAAACTAGGTAGAGTATATGATTAATCCAACGTAGCCAACACGTCTTCTTGCACTCGACAAACACAAACTCGGAAAAACATGTGATGTTCCCAATTTAACTTTCATGATAATCGTATCACTTTCCACACTCAACATACCTTAAGAAGCATAAGGTGTGACATGTTAATATGACCAACCCCATGCTCGATATGCCTTAATTGAGCAAAACATGTGATAGACCCGATGCGGTGTATGATTGTAGCATCGCTTGACACACTCGATATCATTACCTTCCATCATTTGAAGCCCCAATCGTTGCCCATTACTTGGTTCACATGTCAGTTGGTCTCCAAGATGACCATAATGACATCTCAAATCTTCCACATCTTCGAGATGACATCTACAACATTGTAAGATGGCCATCATGAGATTCCAAGTCTTTCACATCTTCAACTGGGCCACGACCTCTATGATCACCTGATAGGGAAAGTAATGATGTGAGCATTATGCTATTGATTGACCTAGTCGAGAATGTTAGTTTGGCAAGTCCTATAGTCCCACATCGGGAAAATCAGATTTGTTGTCTCGTATTGGAACTATAAATAAGGGCCTGGGCTTTGAAGTCAGATGCACCACAAGAGGTACCATAAGTGGCACCACAAGAAAAACCTAAGTGTTTGCTTTGGTTTAAGTCCATACTCAGTTAAATAGTTTGGACTTATAGTTTGGTTTTTCTTGTTTAGTATTTTCAGGTGTTTTATGGCCTAGGAACATCTTCCTAAGGTATTTGTAATTGTCCCTCTTTTGCAGTAGTAATTTGCTCCTCTTTCGTCCGTGGATGTAGGTCAAACTCAATTGACCGAACCACGTATATCTGGTGTTCTGGTGTTCTTGTCTCGCTTTTATTCTTTCTATTTTATTGTCTTATTGGGTTGCCAAAATTACCTTGTGGTAAATTTCCTAGGGCTAGCTCTAACAAACTGGTATCAGAGCCTGGTTCTGAGATCTTTTGGCAACGATGACAATAACAAAGATTGTTGTCGAGAAATTCGATAGAAATATCAACTTCGGCTTGTGGCAACTCAAGATGGAGGCTATTCTGGTTCAAGACGGAGTTGATTTGGTACTATAGGGAGCCGAGAGCATTCCAGATGATATGTCAAAAGAAGAACTTGCGGGTATGGATAAGAAGGCTCGATCAAGCATCATTTTAAATCTCTCTGACGAGGTTTTACGGGAGGTAGCTACGGAGACTACGGCTAAGAGCATGTGGGACAAACTTAAAGCCTTGTACATGAAGAGGACAGTGGAGAATCGTCTCTACTTGAAGCAGAGTCTGTATATGCTTCGGATGACTGAATGTACATCTATACTCTCGCATCTTGATAAGTTTGATTCTTTGGTTATGGATTTGGAGAATATAGATGCAAAAATTGATGATGAGGATAAGGCTTTGTTACTCTTGTGTTCTCTTCCCCAATCTTTTAAGCATTTCCGTGATACTTTGATTTATGGAAAAGAAACAGTTTTGTATCAAGAAATTAAATTTGCACTGAAATCTAAGGAGCAGATAGACAAGAATATCACTGGGGAAAGTAGAGAGAATCAGGTTGAGGGTCTGGTTGTTAGGGGGAGAATAGATAAAAGAGAATTTAACAGTAGTAGATCTAAATCTAGATCTAAATCCAGACATAGAAATTTGGAATGCAGATATTGTCATAAAATGGGGCACATTAAATCTGATTGCTTTAAATTGAAAAATAAATTAAAGCAAAAGGAAAAATTTGTTGAAAAAACTACTGAATCCGCTGAAGTTAGTGTAGCAACTGATGAGAATGTTGGAAATATTTTTTCTGCTATTGATGACAGGATGAGGTCTAAAAATGAATGGATTTTAGATTCAGGTTGTTCTTATCACATGTGTCCCAATAGGGATTTGTTTTCCACATATGAATCTTGTAATGGTGGAATTGTTTTGATGGGCAATAATGCCGCAGGTGATGTTGTTGGTAGAGGCACAATCTGAATTAAAATACATGATGGTATTGTGAGGATGCTCACTAATGTTAGACATGTTCCTGATTTAAAAAAGAATCTCATCTCTTTAGGCACCCTAGAGGCCCTTGGGTGTAAATACACAACTGAAGGTGGAGTTATGAAAGTTTCTAGAAGTGCCCTTATTGTTATGAAAGCTTGTAGGTCTGGTAGCTTGTCTATTCTGCAGGGAACTACTATCACAGGTTTGGTTGCAGTTTTGTCATTATCATTGTCTGATTCTGACATCACCAAATTATGGCATATGCGTTTGGGTCATATGAGCGAAAAATGTTTGAGCATATTGAGCAAAAGAGGTCTACTTTGCGGACAGAGTACTGTGCCACTGGACTTTTGTGAACACTGCATTTTTGGAAAGCAGAAAAAAGTCAGCTTCACTTCTCCGACAGTTCACAAAACGAAAGGTACTCTTGACTATATTCATTCAGACCTTTGGGGTCCAGCTCATGTTCAGTCTAAGGGTGGTGCTAGGTATATGTTGACTTTCATTGACGATTATTCCAGGAAAGTTTGGGTTTATTTTCTGAAGCATAAAAATGATGTTTTTCTAACATTTAAACAATGAAAGGCTTTGATTGAGAAGCAAACAGGTAAACAGATTAAGCAGCTTCGAACAGATAATGGCATGGAATTTTGTGAAGGTGACTTTGAAGAATTTTACAAAAATAAAGGAATTGCTCGGCATCGCATTGTTAGGATGACGCCTCAGTAAAATGGTGTGGCCGAACGTATGAACAGAACACTCTTGGAGAGAGCAAGGTGTATGATCTCAAATGCAGGGTTGACAAAGGACTTTTGGGCAGAGGCGATTAATATGACCTGTTACGTTGTCAACCGCGCTCCTTCTGCAGTACTTGACTTTAAAACTCCAGAGGAAGTTTGGTCAGGTACTCCTGCTGATTACTCTGATTTAAAAATTTTTGGGTGTTCGGCATACATGCATGTAAATGAAGGAAAATTAGAGCCTCGGGCTAAAAAGTACATTTTCCTTGGGTATGCTTCTAGGGTGAAAGGATACAGATTATGGTGTTCTGATCCCAAATCCCCAAAATTTATAATCAGTAGAGATGTTACTTTTGATGAATTGTTTATGTTATCTTCCAAAGAGGATTCTACTAGTTGTACAAATGATAGTGCGCAGAAGCAGGTGGAGCTTGAGATTGGTAGTTCAGATTCTTTTAAGTCGAACTCTTCTACTCAAAGAATGCCAGTAGGTGGTCCCAAGTCTACTGACGCAGATGATCCAGAGGAAGAGCAATATTCCATAGCCAAGGATAGACCACGGAGAGATATTCGACCACCACAAAGATATGCAAATTTGGTTGCATATACTTTGTCTGTTGCAGAAGAGACAAGTGAAGTTGGTGAGCCTACTTCCTACTCAGATGTAGTTTCTTGTGATAATTTCGCTAAGTGGTTGATTGCGATGAATGAAGAAATTGAGTCTCTCCATCGGAATAGAACTTGGGATCTTGTGAAGCCGCCTTCGGGTAAGAAAATTGTTGGATGCAAATGGGATACCATTGCTGAAAGAAAGGTTCTTATTCAGAAAATTCATACGAAGGACAATCGAGCTGATATGCTTACGAAGCCTCTTCCGGTTTACAAGTTCAAGTAGTGCTTGGACTTGGTTGGTGTTCATTGTTGGTGATTGCCCGTTGGGGCTGTTATGAAGAAGGTGGAGCAAGTTTTGTTGGAACATGCCAAGGTGGAGATTTGTTAGTTTGGCAAGTCCCATAGTCCCACATCGGGAAAATCAGACTTGTTGTCTCGTATTGGAACTATAAATAAGGGCCTGGGCTTTGAAGTCAGATGCACCACAAGAGGTACCATAAGTGGCACCACAAGAAAAACCTAAGTGTTTGCTTTGGTTTAAGTCCATACTCAGTTAAATAGTTTGGACTTATAGTTTGGTTTTTCTTGTTTAGTATTTTCGAGTGTTTTATGGCCTAGGAACATCTTCCTAAGGTATTTGTAATTGTCCCTCTTTTGCAGTAGTAATTTGCTCCTCTTTCGTCCGTGGATGTAGGTCAAAGTTAATTGACCGAACCAAGTATATCTGGTGTTCTAGTGTTCTTGTCTCGCTTTTATTCTTTCCATTTTATTGTCTTGTTGGGTTGCCAAAATTACCTTGTGGTAAATTTCCTGGGGTTAGCTTTAACAGAGAACTGTCATTTGGATGATGATGTATGTGAAAGAACCCGTGCCTCTCCCCTGCAACCGTCGACAAGAGAATGATCCTCCAGCCCTTGCCTATCTTAATCTCCGGGGGGGTCACACGAGCCAATCACAAGGTACATTAATCCCCGACAGCAAAGCTAATCCCTCCTCTTTCTCCTTTATGGGTCATATGTCATAAGCAACCTGTCACCCATCGTCAATCTGTAACCGTTCTCATTAAGATTCATAATTCATGATAATGAATTCCTTCATTTATAATGGTTTAAATGTTTCAATTTTTATTCATTATAAATGAAATCGTTATTATTAAATATTTATTTAATATCATTAAAATTTTTTATTATGGTCCAAACATTATAAATTTGAATTAATTCTTGAACGTTATGAGTTGGTGATAATAAATGTTCTTGATGGGAAAACATCTATATAAACAAGGATTTTGGTCTTTGGGCTCTACATCTCTTTGAAGTCAAAAGGATTTCCTACACCATCTAAAATAAGAGTTCTGAGTAGAAGAGTATAAAAGAAAGAGACACATGAAGAAGGAATGTACGAAATTCTAACAATGGCTTGAAAAGAAAGGTAAACCAACCTCGTTTGTGTGTTATGATTCTAATATGGTTAATGTTAATATTAACACCTAGTGGATTGACTCTGGATCAACAATTCATATTGTAAACTCTTTGTAGGGTATGCAAAACCTAAGGAAGCTAGTGGGAAGCGAGCAAAGCATCTTATCAAAAAATAAGATGGGCTCACATGTGAAGGCAATTGGAACATACATTTTAACTTTAAGTAGTGGTTTTATTTTAAAATTGGAAAGGACCTTTTATGTACCAAGTTTCCCACGAAACTTCATTTTTGTTTCCAAACTCGTACCAATTGGATATTCCTTTAATTTTAAAGACACATTATTTCGTTTATTATATAAATCTGATTATGTTAGGAAAGGTATTTTATTTGATGGTCTTTATCGTATTTTATTATAAAATAATGATACTCAAAGTTTAATACATATTCACGTTGGCACTAAAAGGTGTAATATTAATGAAGACTCCTTTATATTATTGCATCGGAGATTAGGACATATCTCCATAGAGAGAATTAAGAGATTAGTTAAAGATGGGATACTTAGTACTCTTGATTTTACTAATTTTAAGACTTGTATGAACTGTATTAAGGGAAAGTAGACTAATAAGTCCAAAAAGGGTGCTAATAGGAGTTTAAACATATTAGAAATCATTTATACTAATATATGTTGTCCAGAAATACTTCATCTCCTTTATAGATGATTACTCATGATATATGTATATATATTTACTTCACAATAAAAATGAAGCATTGGATACTTTCAAAGTCTTTAAGGCTGAAGTTAGAACTAATGTGGTAAACAAATCAAAATTGTGAGATCAGATAGAGGTGGAGAATAAGATATACTGAAATTGGATAAGCACTTGGTCCTTTTGCTAAGTTTCTTCAAGAACAAGGGATTATTGCCCAATATACTATGCCTGGTTCTCCAGACCAGAATGATGTTGCAGAAAGAAGAAACCGAACATTATTAGACATGGTGCAGAGTATGCTTAGCAACTTCATGTTAGGACTCTAGCTAGGAGAGTCCTAATTGAGAGGGACATTTATGTAAAACCTACCTAAGCTGACTCTTATTAAAGAGGTGAAGAGGCCGGCTAGGGTTAAGAGGTTATTTCTTAGAGAAGAATTAGGAGTTGTAAGGGAATAGGAGTCTTAAGTAGGAGTCCTATTAGGAGTTGGTTAGAAGTAGGAGTCTTGAGTAGGAATCCTATTAGGAGTTAGGGTTTAGAAGCCCTATAAATAGCCATGTATTTCTCCTCTTTTCATAAGCAATAGATGAATCTTTTCTGCAGCCTTTGAGTAGCAACTTGGAGGGAGGAACTCCTATAGAGTTCCAAGGAGGCTGATCCCCTAAAGAGATCAACCCCAAGTTTAGAATCTGCAAGGGTTCTAACACCTGGTATTAGAGCAGCATTCTTGGCATCTCGCTGCCCTTCCACAGCCATCCATCAACCCTCCACAACTATCCAAAGCAATTCCCACAATTGCTTAAAAGATCGTCGCCAAATTCTGCCATTATCTCCACCACCGCGGATCATCCCGTGAATTGCAATAGGTTCTAGTTTCCTACCTTACTGTTGCTACAATTTAGTTATCCCTATCCGAAAATCCAAAAAAAAAAAATTGTTCCTATATTGCTGCATAAACTTTTCGTCACAAAGTTTTCATCTCTACAACGAAAGATACATTGCAGAATTTCAGCCGCATAGTACTGTTTGTTTGATCTTGATACTATATTTTCTTTGTCATATATACTAAGATATTATTGTCAATTCCCTCCTCAAATCTCTCAAATTTTTGGTGGAGATTTTGTCGAGAAACCGCTGTTTCTTCGACGATAATTCTGCTCTTACAAGACAACACAATTCTGCAGCAAACTTTCACTGATTTCTATCAAACCTATACATGCCTTTAACCCGTCAACAAAAGAGAGATCTTAACATCACAGATTTAGAGTCATATACTATGGCATCTGAAGAGGCAATCAATGCTAAATTTGAAGCCTTTGAGGCACGAATTAAGGATAAGATTTGGACTCTCCTTACCGAATTCAGTTTGGGCCGACCACCAAGCCCGAAGAAATCACATCAAGGAGAGAGCTCTAACCAATCACATTATACCCAAAGAGATGACTTCCAAGAGAGGGGAGGCTCTATGATCGACCCCAACTATTAGCGCATGAGAGTGGACTTCCCTAGATGGGAAGAAGGAGACCCAATTGGTTGGATCTCGCGCGCAGAGCGATATTTTCGGTACCATAAAACTGCGGATGCATCCATGGTGGAAATTGCAGCTATACATCTTGAAGGGGATGCCATACAATGGTTTGACTAGTTTGAACACACTTATGGAGTCCTTTCATGGCGACAATTCAAAGAAGGACTACTGATCCACTTTGGACCAACTTATTACGAGAACATTGACGGACAACTAGCAAAGATCCGACAAACGTCCACCATTCAGGAGTACCAAACTAGGTTTGAAAGGTTATCTAATCAAACTCGTGATTGGTCTAAAAAATAACTATTGGGGACCTTTATTGAGGGCTTAAAGCCGGAGATCCGGAGAGAAGTTAAGGTGCGATAACCATACACGCTTATGGCAGCCATCTCTTTCGCACAACTTCAAGAGGAGCGATTGAACCATGAAGCCCGGAGGACTAGGATCACTCCACGACCTATAATACTAAAGCCCTCAGCCCTCCCTACTATCAACCGAGTCCCTGCACTGAAAAGGTTAACAAGAGAAGAACTTCGGGAGTGATCTGCGAAGGGGTTATGTTGGCATTACGATGAGCCGTGGAGCCGCGAGCATCGCTGTAAAAAAGGTAAACTTCTTATGAATGAACCAGTAGAAGAAGAGGTCATTAAACATCTAGAAGAGAGCCTTGAACATGAAGAAGAAGATATGGAAGAAGAGCCATAGCCGACCGACATTACGGTATACGCACTAGCCGGCTACTCAAATCCGCAAACGATGAAAGTTGGAGGCCTTCTCAAACAATAGCCGATCACTATTCTCATCGACACGGGTAGCACTAATAACTTCCTGAATAGTAAGGTTGCTACTCAGATGGCACTGCATATTGAAGGTTGTAGCAAGTTCGATGTAAAGGTTACCGACGGCAGAATCATAAAGTGCGACCAAAGATGCCTGCAGGTGAAACTATTACTGCAAGACCAAGAAATTATCACCGATTTCTTCCTCCTACCAATCGATGACTATGAGGCAGTGCTTGGTATAGAATGGCTGACTATACTAGGTGATGTCTCTTGGAACTTTTCTAAATTAATTATGAAATTCTACTCTAAGGGCAAACAGATCATCCTACGTGGGAAGCGCGGAAGCAACGTTACCACTGTTTCGACCCAACGAATGGAGAAAGTTTTGCACAAGGTAAATGGTGGCTTTTTTATGCATCTTCAGCCACAACCAAAAGAGAAGAAAATAAAAATTGAAGATCAAAATCTTGCCCAATTGCTTACTGAATTTGCCGACATATTTGCTGAACCGCGCGGTCTTCCTCCTTCTCGGCAACATGACCATCGAATTCCAATCCTTCCGGGCAAGACACCAGCGAACACTCGACTGTACTAATATCCTCACCTCCAGAAAGATGAAATTGAAAAGATCGTAAAGGAGATGCTTGAAACAGGGGTGATTCGGCCAAGTTACAGCCCCTATTCCTCACTGGTGCTACTTGTACGCAAGAAGGACGGAACTCGGCAGATGTGCATCGACTACCGAGCTTTAAATGGCATCACCGTCAAGGACAAGTACCCAATACCAGTGGTGGATGAACTTCTTGATGAATTGAAAGGAGCTCGAGTCTTCACGAAGTTGGACCTCCGATCCGGTTACCACCAAATTCAGGTATGTGATGATAACATTCCAAAAACTGCATTTCGCACACATGATGGCCATTATGAATTCTTGGTAATGCCTTTTGGACTCACTAATGCTCATTCAACCTTTCAAAGTCTCATGAACGATATTTTTTGGAGCTTTCTTCGTAAATTTGTGCTGGTATTTTTCGATGATATTCTCGTTTATAGCCCTTCTCTTGAGACTCACTTTCAGCATTTATGGATTGTTTTGACAATCCTTCGGGAGAATTCTCTTTTTGTTAAGCAACCAAAGTGCAGCTTTCTCCAGCAAAAAGTAGAGTACCTTGGGCATATAATATCAGAAGGAGTGGCGGTAGACCCAACAAAAATTAAGGCAATGCAAGGCTGGCCGAAACCTACAAACATGAAATTACTACGGGGGTTCCTTGGACTAACGGGCTACTACCGAAAATTTGTTAAGGACTATGGGAAGATCAGTGCACCACTCACTTCTTTAGTGAAAAAAGATGCTTTCCAATGGTTGGACAAAGCCTCTACTGCCTTCGGCAAACTTAAAGCAGCCATGACAACGACGCCGGTGCTTGCGCTACCAGATTTTAATAGACCCTTCATCATTGAGGCCGACGCATCTGGAGTTGGAATTGGAGCCATTCTCATGCAAAATGGTCTACAACTCGCATACACTAGCAAGGCATTATCTCCCTCCCATCAAAATATGTTAGTATATGATAAGGAGATGCTCGCCATTGTACACGCAGTAACGAGGTGGAGACCCTACCTGATCGGCCGGCGATTTCAAATTAAAACTAACCATAAAAGCCTCAAGTACTTTTTGGAGCAAAAGATATCATCCCCTGAGCAGCAAAAATGGGTAACCAAACTTCTTGGATTTGATTATGAAATTATTTACAAAAAGGGGAAAGAAAACGTTGTTGCAGATGCACTCTCACGGCTACCTGAACAAGCTAAGGTTTCAGCCATCTCCCTTCCTACCACCGGTCTCCTCGAGGACATTAGGGAAGAATGGAAGAAGGATCCAGAGATCAGCAACATCATAAAAAAATTGGAGGAGGATCCAAGTGCCCACTACACCTGGGATTCGAGGGATCTACGCTACAAATGTCGCATTTTGCTTATACCTGACTCCCCTTGCATCACAATCATCTTGTATGAAATGCACTCCATACCTTCAGCAGGTCACTCTGGATTCCTAAGAACCTACAAAAGAGTGAAGCAAAATTTTTATTGGAGAGGGATGAAAAAAATTATTGTTGAATATGTGGCACAATGTGATGTATGTCAATAGCACGAGGGTGAAACTGTGGCAAATCCAGGGAAGCTACAATCACTACTCATACCAGACTCAGTGTGGACTGACATCTCCATGGACTTCATTGAAGGGCTGCCATCTTCCAAAGGTAAAAGCACGATTCTCGTGGTGGTTGATCGACTTACGAAATATGCTCATTTTTGTGCTGTGAGAAATCCCTACACTACTGCTAGTATTGCCCAGATTTTCATAGAAAATATTATTAATCCATCGTAAGTGATCGTGACAGGATTAAATTTTGGACCGAGTTATTTCAGTTACAAGGCACCAAACTCAAGATGAGCACAGCGTATCATCCACAAACTAACGGCCAAACAGAGGTGGTAAATAGGTGCTTAGAGACGTACCTCCGGTGTTTCACTAGCGACCGACCAAAAGAGTGGGCGAAATGGCTTCCCTGGGCTGAATGGTGGTATAATACTATATATCATTCATCTACAAAATGTGCCCCTTATGAAGCATTGTATGGTCGACCAACCCCTGTGATTCCAAAGTATGTAATTGGCTCGGCCAAGGTAGATCAGGTTGACCAAAAATTGATTGATAGGGATAAACTCTTACAGCTATTAAAAGATAATCTCTCTACCGCTCAAGCCAGAATGAAGCAGCAAGCCGACACATGATGAAGTGAAAGAGAATTTTCAATGGGAGATTGGGTTTATCTTCGCCTACAACCATACAAGCAACTCTCTATCAACACTCGAGCCTCCATGAAGCTATCCCCAAGTTTTTATGGGCCCTATCAGATCATAGAGCGTATTGGAGTCGTGGCGTACAAACTTAAATTACCTGAGGATGCCAAAATTCACCCTGTCTTCCACGTATCATGCCTAAAGCCCAAGTTGGGAGAACACGAGTCACCCCAAATCCAACTGCCCAACACAACTAAGGATGGAGTTATTCAAGCCCAACCACAAGCCATCCTCGATCGCAGGATCATGATGCATCGCCGATATCCCTCTACTGAAGTACTAGTACATTGGAATAATATACCACTTGAAGACGCTACATGGGAACCATATGAGGAGCTGAAAACCCGGTTCCCTGAGTTCATGGAATCTCAGCCTTGAGGACAAGACTGATTTGAAGAGGACGGGTCTGTTAGGACTCTAGCTAGGAGAGTCCTAATTGAGAGAGACATTCATGTAAAACCTACCTAAGCCGACTCTTATTAAAAAGGTGAAGAGGCCGGCTAGGGTTAGGAGGTTATTTCTTATAGAAGAATTAGGAGTTGTAAGGGAATAGAAGTCTTAAGTAGGAGTCCTATTAGGAGTTGGTTAAAAGTAGGAGTCTTGAGTAGGAATCCTATTAGGAGTTAGGGTTTATAAGCCCTATAAATAGCCCTCCTCTTTTCATAAGCAATAGATGAATCTTTTCTGCAGCCTTTGAGCAGCAACTTGGAGGGAGGAACCCCTATAGAGTTCCAAGGAGGTCGATCCCCTAAAGAGATCAACCCCAAGTTTAGAATCTGCAAGGGTTCTAACACTTCAACCTCCCTAAGTTCTTATGGACTGAAGCACTAAAGACAACTGTGTATATATTAAATCGAGTTCCAACCAAGGCCATCATAAAAACACCATTTGAATTATGGAAAGGTTGGAAACCGAGTTTGTGACATTTGCGCGTTTGGAGATATCCGTTAAGGTCAGGATATATAATCCACAAGAGAAGAAACTGGACCCGAGAACTATTTGTGGGTATTTCATTGCATATGCTGAAAAGTCTAAAGGTTATAGGTTCTATTGTCCATCTCACACAACTAGAATTGTGGAATCAAGAAACGCCAAATTTCTTGAGGATGACGTGATTAGTGGGAGCGATCATTTCAGGAACATAGTTTCTGCATATGATCATATAGAATCTCAACCTTCCACATCAAATGATAGATTGGTTATAGTTCATAGTACTCCTCAAGTACAAACTAGTGCTGAAAAACCAATCATTGAAATTCCATAAGTTACTGATAGTATTCTAATAGATCAAGCAGTTTAGGAATTACAACAAGCTCCTGAACAACTATTTGAACCACAAGTTCCTTAGGAAAACATTGGTACAACATTAAAAAGATCTACTAGAAATAAAAGATCAGCAATTCCTAGTGATTATGTTGTATATCTATAAGAATCTGACTATAATATTGGAGCCAAAAATGATCCTGAAACATTTTCATAAGCCATGAGTTGCAAAAAGTCAAATTTGTGACATGATGCCATGAAAGAAGAGATGAATTCCATGATGAGAAATGGAGTCTAGGATCTTGTAGAGTTGCCTAATGAAGCAAAGGCTATTAGTTACAAATGAGTCTTTAAAACTAAGAAAGATTCGTTAGGCAATATTGAGAGATATAAGGCAAGACATATTGCAAAGGGATTTACTCAAAAAGAGGGAATCGATTATACAGAGACATTTTCTCCTGTATCTAAGAAAGATTCTCTTCGTATTATTTTGGCATTAGTTGCCCATTTTGACCTTGAGTTGCAACAAATGGATGTGAAAACAGTATTTTTTTAATGGAGATCTAGAGGAAGAGGTTTATATGAAACAACCTGAAGGTTTCTCCTCTAGTGTTGGTGAACACTTGGTTTGTAAGCTTAAGAAATCTATATACAGTTTAAAACAAGCCTCCTGCCAATGATATTTTAAATTCTATGAAGTGATTTCTCCATTCGGATTCGTTGAAAATCCCATAGATCAATGCATATACCAGAAGGTCAGTGGGAGTAAAATATGTTTCCTTGTTTTATACGTAGATGATATTTTGCTTGCAACCAATGATAAGGGTTTGTTGCATGAGGTGAAATAATTTCTTTCTAAAAATTTTGACATGGAGGATATGGGTGAAGCATATTATGTCATTGGCATTAAGATCCATAGAGATAGACCTCGAAGCATTTTAGGTCTATCACAAGAAACCTATATCGATAAACTTTTAGAAAGATTTCGGATGAAGGATTGTTCACCCAGAGTTGCTCCCATCATGAAAGGTGATAGGCTCAATTTGAACCAATGTCCAAAGAACAACCTTGAAAGGGAATCAATGAAAAACATCCTATATGCTTCTATTATAGGAAGCCTTATGTATACTTAGGTCTGTACTAGACCTGATATTGCATTTGTTGTGGGGATGCTAGGCCGATATCAGAGTAATCCAGGTATGGACCATTGGAGAGCTGCAAAGAAAGTGATGAGGTATCTACAAGGAACCAAAGATTACAAGATTATATATAGGCATACAAACAATCTGGATGTGATTGGTTACTCAGATTCAGACTTTGTCGGTTATGTTGATTCTCGTAAATCAACATCATGATATATTTTTATGACGGCTGGTAGAGCTATTTCTTGGAGAAGCTCTAAGTAGACCTTGACTACTACTTCTACCATGGAAGTTGAGTTTATCTCCTGTTTTGAGACTACTTCACATGGTGTATGGCTTAAGAGTTTCATTTCTGGGTTTAGAATTATGGATTCTATTTCTTGGCTATTAGAGATTTTCTGTGATAATTCAACTGCTATCTTTATGACTAAAAACAATAAAAGTCAAAGTCAAAGTAAATACATCGACATTAAGTATTTAGCTATAAGAGAATGTGTAAAAGAAAAAAAAGTAGCCATTGAGCATATTAGCACTGAATTAATAATTGATGATCCTTTGACTAAAGGCATGCCACTTCTGAAATTCAAGGATCATGTAGAGAAAATGAGACTTGGTTCCACTTTGTAATAATATTGAAACTCTTATATATTATGATATTTTCTCATTCATGTGCATATTATTTTGAAAAAATATATTATTACTGGACCAAGAATAAACATAAGGTTTATTCATTAAGTAATGTTACCACATTAAGATTAAGAAACTAAATACATCGTGATACATGGATGATAATACTCACTCTTAGAGGACTTATCACTATGATTCATGTATTTATTTCTTAATAAAGTTATTCGATAAAGATTAATTTAAATTATTAAGTTAAACATATGGACCAAGTGGGAGAATATAACCATTCTCATTAAGATTCATAATTCATGATAATGAATTTCTTCATTTATAATAGTTTAAATGTTTCAGTTTTTATTCATTATAAATGAAATTGTTATTATTAAATATTTATTTAATATTATTAAAATTCTTCATTATGGTCCAAACGTTATAAATTTGAATTAATTCTTGAATATTATGAGTTAGTAATAATAAATGTTCTTGATGGGAGAACATCTATATAAACAAAGATTTTGGTCCCTATGCTCAACATCTCTTTGAAGTCAAAAGATTTCCTACACCATCTAAAGCGAGAGTTCTGAGCCGAGAAGTGCCAAAGTTCAAGAAGAAACTGTTGTTGAAATTCTTGACAACAATGGCTGGAGGTATGCTATTTCGGTTCCATATTAGTTTACTTGTGTTTCTATTATAATGATTTAGAAACATATATTTGGTATCAAAAGATATCTAACACAATCATGATTTCAGGAAGGCTCACACATCCGGTTGCAAAAGGCATTAATCCCACGCGGCATGGCTCAGATCCCATTTTTCCTCTTTCTGGATGCATGGCACGGGAAATCATCCTTTGCTTATCCAAGCCAAGTTCCAACCTTGACAAATGATACTCTTGCAGCCATCCTTCCTTGATGCCATCCTCAAAGAGGTGTGCTCACTGGCCATCGATATAAATAAGCCCCTAGATGACATGAGGGGCTCCTTGACTAGCCACCGACTATACTCCATCGGTTGCTTAGCTATAAAAGTCAGTCATAAAGCCTAAAGGGGTAAGCATCTCTACTATAGTCACCTCACAACTGACTTTACCATCGGAGGGGTCGGGTCAAGAACATCCCCCTATTGCTGATCGTTTGTGTAGGAATCTTGGCGAGGCTAAGGTGCATCTCGAGATGACACAAAATCTGTCTCTAGCAAACAAGTAGTGCCCTGGGATCATGTCAACCAAATTCACTTCCCACTCTAATCTCCTCTCGTGACCCCCCGTAGACCCCCAGAGGAGTTTGCGCCTTCGAGACCGAACCAAGCCATGATGACTCCATGATCAACGACATCAAGGCAACAACAACACCATATCATCAAGTCATCCATGGCAAACTAAGTCACACACACCTTCAACATGGTAATGTTTCTCAAGCAACACCATATTCTCGCATGCCCTATACTCCCTAACTAGATAAACCATGTGGGTATGCTTAGACACTCTAAAGTGTCACTCATGCTTAACAAGCCTTAACCAAGCAAAGCATGTGATGCATTTGATGTGACCAATGCATCTTCTCATATTTGGACTAATTAAGGATTACCCCTTATAATTAGTTATCTTTAGCATTCCGATCCCTATATTTTCAAATGTTAAATTGAGATCCCTGTACTTACGAAAGTGAAACATTTAAGTCTGTTACTCCAACAGAATTTCTCATCTTTAATCTTATGAAATTATTTTTTTAATCCCGTATAGAGATCTCAATGTTTCACTTTAGTAAGTATAGGAACTGGGATACTAAATATAGCTTATTAGAAGAGATAATATCTAATTAACCCTCTCACATTTATTATGTTCTAATTGAGTAAAGCATGTGATGTGACTAATACAACCAACCTTCACAGGTAATGTATTCCCCTACCCAAATGCATATTGATGCACACTAATCGAGCAAAGTATGAGACACATCTAACATAGCCTTTGCTATTAATGCATTTTATCATGTTTGATGTGTCCTAACCTACACAAAACATGAGATGTGTGTAATCTCTGTAGCAAATACGTCTCCATGCACTATATGCATCCTACCTTAGGAAAGTGTGTGACATGTTCGACATGGCCTTCTAATGCATTCTAATTAGGTAAAGCGTGCATCACACCTTATGCAAGGACTTTGGGGCCTTTGTCCTAAATAAGCAACATTTGGGATGCATCCAACATGGCCAACCAAAGAATGTGACATGTCTGACATAAACTAGCACATCTCTTCATGCTCGATGTGCCTGATATGGCCCTCACAGACAACATGTTTGCCCATGCGCCCTCATGGACAACATGTTTCCACATGCTGAATATGTACAACGCAACCATTACGATCAAAGTGGCTCTCGATGTTCAACACGCCCAATATGACCCTTTCAATCGAGGCATCTACAGCGTATGGCACATCCACTTCAACAAAGAGCTCCTGGGACAATCTTCAATCATTTTTTTATTACATGCTATAGCTGTTGAGTCACCTTAATGAATTGTAGTGGTGGTGACTGTGACATGAGAGACGCGTATGTTATAGTCAGATTTTGATTGTCCGAGGTAGAAGTTGATTCATATCCAACCTAATTCTTTTCTTAAGCTAGTCTCGAATTTTGCTATTTCGATCTAACTATATAAAAACTATGTCAAGACACTCTTAACGATACTTCTTTGATGCTTAAGTTAATAATATGATCATACTTATAAAAACCCTTTTATAGTGAGTTCCCAGAGTCAATATATTTGGATGACACATCTCTCGTGGGAACATGGTGCCTTGATCTTAAACATAATTATCATTGACTCATGCTAAATCTAGGATGGTGTTACACTATAACACATGGCACAAATTAGACGATGGCAGGTGATTAGTTGGTAGGATAAGATAGAGTTGTTAAGCTTTAGTGTGCCTATCATATGGCACTGAGAATTTAGTCATCTAGGGCCAACGTATTGGCCACCTAGCGTCAGTATGTTGATCAATTAGTTCCAAGGTATTTGTTGAATCTCAGATTTTGATGATGAAGTCAATTATCATTTGTTATCTAATCCATATGTTGAGATAAGTGTGTATGATTAACTACAATGGCAGTAAGACATACAGTAGGAGTTACGTCGGAGTCAAGACCATGATCACGTTGGGGGTTCGAGAGTTCGACGGAAGTCCGAACGGTCGTCGGAGGTTCTGTGGGAACAAATCCGAGAAGTCCAGGAGTTTGCCAAAGAAGCTCATCGGAACTTGCCAAGTGGATCGTCGCAAGTCCAGGAGTTTGCCAGAAGTCCGCTGGAGCATCGTCGAGGGTTCGTCGGATGTTTGCCGGAAGTTCGTCGGAAGCTCGCCGGAAGAAGCGATTGATGCACCGGAGCAAGTTGCAGTAAATGTCTTAAGAAATATCGTAGTTAGCATATAGATTAAGCTAGGAATGGGAGGTGATCTCATTAACTTAATCTGGGGGCAATTGGGCCATTGACAAACCCAAATTAGGCCGAATGGATCAGCCCATTCGGACCCAGATTTCCTGACCGGCGGTGACACCGCCTGGGTCGGTGGTGGCACCGCTTAGGAGCTCATGAAAGCTGGGTGGTGCAACCACCTAGGTCAGGCGATGGTACCACCTGGGCTCGGTCTCCAAGTGAGACTGGGCGGTGGTACAGCCCCTATCAAGCGGTGGTACCGCCTGGGCTCAGTCTCCGAGTGAGACTGGGCGGTGGTACCGCCCTTGTCAGGTGGTGGTACCGCCTGAGCTTGGTCTCCAAGAGGTAGTACTGCCCAGTTATGGCGGTAGTACCGCCAGGACCCCGGAAATCTGGGAGATCACATTTTTAAGCTCCAAATTTAAACTAGTTTGGGGCCTATATAAACCCCACCCTTTTCTGCATTAAAGGACACCGAAAATCCAAACTTACTCTGTGATTTTTAGAGCTTAAAAGTATTGTATAAGCTAAAAGTTCTCCTCCCTCTTTTCTACCAAGTTTCGATCATTCAAGAGAGGAGTGAAAATTCTATAAGGGTTGTCTCCTAAGCCTGTCAAAAGGAGTGAAACTGTAAAAGGGTGGTTGGCCTTCACCTATTGAAGGAAGGCCTCTAGTGGACGTCGGTGACCTTGTCGGAGGAGGAAGCCAAAAGTGGATGTAGGTCAAGATTGACTGAACCACTCTAAAATTGTGATGCTCTCTGGTTTGCATTTATTCTTACTGCTTACCATACTGCAAACCTCCATATGTGCTTTACTTCCTCATTACTTTTGTTGCACTCCTTTACGAACTCGCTTTCAAGTTAAGTTTCCGAAAATGGTTTTATGTCGGAAACGATGTCATCGTACGAACGTCATTTTAAATCGTTGAAAGTTTTCCGTTGCACTAATTCACCCCCCCCTCTAAGTGCTCTTGATCCTAACAATTGGTATCAGAGCGGGATTAACTCTCAAACAGATTAAAACCCAAGAGAGATGGCATACGTCGGAAACCAAGAGGGTCACTCTATTACACGTCCACCCATGTTCAATGGGACGGACTACACCTATTGGAAGACCCGAATTAGGAGCTTCCTTATTTCAATAGATTTTGTGTTAGGATCAAGAGCACTAAGAGGGGGAGGGTGAATTAGTGCAGCGGAAAACCTTCTACGATAAAAACTGCGTTCGTTCGTTAAAAGTGATTTCGATAAGAAAGCCGATTCGTAAATCACTTTAACTTTTGTTTAAGCGAGATGCAGCAAAGATATAAATGCAGTTTGCAGTTATGATCCAAATCAGATAGTAGGCGCAAACTGAAATATGATATTCGTACGAAAAAACTGATTTACGTCTAAATGCTGATTCGTAAATCACTTGATTAAGCAAATTATAGTTTAAGCAAGGATATAAAGGCAGTTTGCAGTTATGATAGAAATCAAAACATAAACACAAACTGAAATATGATGATCATACGCTAAAACTGATTTATGTCTAAACGCCGATTCGGAAAGTGCAGAGCTTGAAACCCGATCGTATATGCGCAGAAAGCAGTAAACTTTTGAGGAGGTTTGCAGTAAAGATAATATTGCTCAAAGTAAATGCAAACCGAGATTTAGAGTGGTTCAGTCAATCTTGACCTACTCCACTTTTGGCTTCCTCCACCAACGAGGTCACCGACGTCAACTAGAGGCCTTCCTTCAATAGGCGAAGGCCAACCACCCTTTTACAGTTTCACTCCTTTTGACGGGCTTAGGAGACAACCCTTACAGAATTTTCTCTCCTCTCTTTAAAGCTCAGAACTTGGAAGAAAAGAGGGAGAAGAACTTTTGACCTTTACAATAATTTTGAGCTCTAAAAATCACAGAACAAGATCAAGATTTCGGTGTATGTTGAGTGCCCTTTCAGTGCTGAAGGGGTGGGGTATTTATAGACCCCAACTCAGTTTGAAATTGGAGCTCAAAACTATCAATTCCCGGAATTTCAGGATCTGGCGGTTGCACCTCCTGATTGAGGCGGTTGCACTGCCTGGCAGAGCTCGAAGACTGAGCCTCTAGGCGGTGCCACCTCTGTCAGGGGCGGTTGCACCTCCTGCCAGAGCTCGAAGACCGAGCTCAAGCGGTGCCACCGCCTGACTGAGGTGGTTGCACCTCCTGCCAGAGCTCGAAGACCGAGCTCAGGCGGTGCCATCTCCTGTCAGGGGAGGTTGCATCGCCCAGTCTCGCTTGGAGACTGAGCCCAAGCGATGCCACCACCTGGCTGGGGCGGTTGCACCTCCCAGTCTCGCTCGGAGACTGAGCCCAGGCGGTGCAACCTCCTACCTTGGGCGGTTCAACCGCCTAGCAAAAATCAAGGTCCGAATGGGTTGATCCATTCGGCCCAATTTGGGTTTTTCAGGGGCCCAATTGCCCCAAGATTAAGTTAATAGGATCACCTCCCATTTCCAACTTAATCATTGTGCTAACTACGATATTTCCTAAGACATTTACTGCAACTTGCTCCGGTGCGTCAATCGCTTCTTCCGGCGAACTTCCGGTGAACTTCCGTCGATCATCCGATGAACCCTCGGTGATGCTCCTGCGGACTTCCGGCAAACTCCTGGACTTGCGACGATCCACTTGGCAAGTTCCGACGAGTTTCTTTGGCAAGCTCATGGACTTCTCGGATTTGTTCCCGTAGAACCTCCGACGATTGTCCGAACTTCCGTCGAACTCTCGAACTCCCAACGTGATCATTATTTTGACTCCAGCACAACTCCTGCTGTATATCTTAGTTTCATCGTAGTTAATCCTGTACACTTAAAACAAACTTCGATCTAGACAATTAATACTAAGCATTAATCAAGTTATCTGGCATGTCATTGGTCTCTCGACGCTTCGTCCGATTCTTCGGCGCATCGTCCTTTCTTGCGGCCTATTGCCCAATCGGCTAGTTGACTCCGCAACTTCGATGTCCTTGGTGCAATATCCACTCTTCTTGGCCTGATGCCCGAATCCATGGCCTGAAGCCTTTTGTCGATACGTCGACCGATCCACCGGCCCGACGTCCAATCTTCTAACATGTTCCTCCGGCACAACATGATTTTCCTGCTTTAATTGTCTCATCCTGATTCGAAGCATCCTACATCACTCAAAACGTAGATTAAATTATAAACATATATCAAGTAGTTTCATCATCAAAATACGAGATTCAACATTTTGAACTTTGGAATCTTGTCGAAAATAGATTTTCGAAGTCTTCTCTTCCAATAATCGATTGGAATGAAATAGAGAAGAAGACTTTCGCTCTTAATGCAAAGGCTATGAGTGCCTTATTTTATGCGCTTAATAAAAATGAGTTCAATCGTGTTTCGGTTTTTAAAACCGCGTTTGATATTTGGCATACACTCGAAGTGACTCACGAAGCCACAAGTAGAGTGAAAGAGTCAAAAATCAATCTTTTGATACATTCTTTTGAACCTTTCCGAATGAAACCAAGTGAGACTATTGGCGATATGTACTCCCGTTTCACGGATATCGTCAATGGTCTAAAAGGACTCGACAAAAGTTTTTTGGATTTTGAGCTCGTAAATAAGATTCTAAAATCCCTTCCTAAGAGTTGGGATCCTAAAGTCACTACTATTCAAGAGGCTAAATATTTAAATAACTTCCCTCTTGAAGAACTAATCAGGTCATTAATGACCTATGAAATGACTTGCAAGGCTCATGAAGAGCAAGAAGACATCCTTCCAAAGAACAAGAAGGATACGACACTTAGAACTTTAGATGACCACTTGAGAGAAAACTCAAGTGATGAGGACTGTGACGATGACTTGGCACTTCTAACAAGGAAATTCAAAAAATTCATTAAGAGAAACAAGTTTAAAAATGACACAAAAAATAAATTTGAACCCAAAAAGGACCAAGTTATTTGCTACGAGTGCAAAAAACTGGGACACTACAAAAGTGATTGTCCCCATGCCAAGAAAAGAACATCAAAGAAGAAAGTGCTCAAAGCAACATAGGATGACTCAAGTGCGTCCGGAGAAGAGGAGTCCAACACCGAGCAAGTTGCTCATTATGCCCTAATGGCCATCGGAGAGGAGGTAACAAATTTAATTGATGCAGATTTATCATTTGATGAATTATTAAATGCCTTCCATGACTTATTTGATGAATGTAAAATAATTAGTAGAAAATATAAATTATTAAAAAAAGAGCATGATAGTCTTATTAGTAATTTCGATAAATTAAAAACTGAATATCATGATAGTTTAGCTCCATGCCATGATATAGAAACTTTCCAAAAAGAGAACTTGCTACTTAAGGACACCTTGAAGAAATTCGAGGTTGGTAGCAAGTCTTTGAACAAGATCCTTACAAATAAGGGTTACGTTCCTAAAAGAAGTAGAATCGGATTTGTGAGAAGTCCTCACCAAAATTGAACCACCTTCATAAAAGGCCATATCTTACATGTTCGACACCAAAGCAAATGCAACTTTTATTGCAAACATGGACATAAAATGTATCATTGTCCATTTAAGAAAATTAACCCGAACAAATTGATTTGGGTTCCTAAAGGAACCATGATAAACTCTATGCAACATAATAAACAATGTAGATCAATTTTTGAGGCACCCAAAAGTAAATGGGTACCTAAAAGTTGTCCTTTCTTGTAGAGGCAGACACCATCACAAGCTAGGAGCAAAAGATAATACCTTGATAGTGGATGCTCAAGGCATATGACCTGAGATCCATCTTAATTCTCTAAGCTCACTAGCATAGACGAAGGCTATGCCACCTTCGGAGACAAGAATAAGGGTAAAATCATTGGCAAAGAAACCATAGGTAACAAATCAAACTTCTTTATTGAATATGTTTTGTTAGTTGATGGTTTAAAACATAACCTCTTGAGCATTAGTCAATTATGTGATAAAGGATATATCATCAAATTCAAATCTAATGCTTGCATCATTGAAAAACCACACAAAAATACATCTATGATTGCATTAAAATAAAATAACGTATACACCATTGACATCAATGATCTTTGCAATTAAATGTGTTTCTCAGTTTTGAATGAAGATGCTTGGCTTTGATATAGGATATTAGGTCATGCTAGCATGAAACTAATCACTCAAATATCATCCAAACAACTTGTACGAGGAATTCCTCATATCAAGTTCATCAAAGATAATGTGTGTGATGCTTGTCAATTAGGAAAACAAATTAAGGGTAGTTTCAAATCTAAGAATCAAATAAGCACCTCTAGGCCCTTACAATTGATCCATATGGACTTGTTCGGACCAATCTCTACATCAAGCCTAGGAGGTAGCAAATACGCCTTCGTCATTGTAGACGACTATTGTAGATACATATGGACTTATTTCTTGAAACACAAAAATGAATGCTTTAGATATTTCACCAAGTTTTGTAAACTTGTTCAAAATGAAATGGGTTTTATGATTTCATCAATTCGAAGTGATCACGGTGGTGAATTTCAAAACCATGATTTTCAAGAATTTTGTGAATCTAATGGATACAACCACAACTTCTCTACTCCAAGAAATCCTTAACAAAATGGAGTAGTAGAAAGAAAGAATAGAAACTTACAAGAAATGACAAGAACCATGTTGAATGAACATAGCCTACCCAAATATTTTTGGGCCGAAGTCGTAAACACTGCATGCTATATATTAAATAGAGTTCTAGTAAGACCCTTACTTACCAAAACTCCCTAGGAGTTATGGAACAATAAAAAACCCAATGTTTTATATTTTAAAGTTTTTGGATGTAAGTGTTTTATCTTGAACGAAAAAGATGCCTTAGGAAAATTTGATGCTAAATCTGATGAAGGAATTTTTCTTGGTTATTCTTTGGTTTCTAAAGCTTTTGTATCTTTAATAAAAGAACTTTCATTATAGAAGAATCTATTCATATTGTTTTCAATGAGATTTTTAAAATCAAGAAAAATTATTTTGATGATGATTTTAATTTTGATTCTTTGAATTTAAATGAAACCCCTTCTCCAACTAGGATGTATCCACTTCCGAAACATCCTTACCCAAGGATTGGAAGTATGTAGATGCTCATCCTAAGGAGCTAATTCTAGGAGACACATCTAAGGGGGTTCAAACACGTTCTTCTCTTAAAAATTTTTGTGCTAACGCCGCTTTTCTCTCCCAAATTGAACCTAAATGTATTAACGAAGCCATGAAAGATGATTTATGGATTATCGCAATGCAAGATAAGTTAAATCAATTTGAGAAAAATGAGATGTGGAAGCTTGTTCCTAGGCCAAATGACCATTTAGTTATTGGTACTAAATGAGTCTTTAGAAACAAGCAAGATAAATATAGTATCATGGTTAGAAACAAGGCTAGATTAGTGGTCAAAGGTTTCAACCAAGAAAAAAGTATCGATTACGAAGAAACCTTCATCCCTATGGCTAGATTAGAAGCTATAAGGATGCTCCTTGCCTATACTAGTAATAATAATTTTAAGTTATTTCAAATGGATGTTAAAAGCACTTTTCTTAATGGCTTTGCTTTTGAAGAAGTTTATGGTGAACAACCTCCCGGATTTGAAAATAATAGCCTCCCTAATCATATATTTAAATTAACTAAAGCTCTCTATGGTTTAAAACAAGATCCAAGGGCTTGGTATGAGAGACTTAGTACTTTTCTTATTGAAAATAATTTCACAAAAGACAAGGTCGATACTACATTGTTTATCAAGAATTTTAAAAATAATTTTCTCATTGTTCAGATTTATGTTAATGATATTATCTTTGGTTCTACGAATGAATCTCTTTGTGAATCTTTTGCGAAAACCATGAGTCTCGAATTTGAAATGAGTTTGATGGGAGAATTAACATTTTTCTTAGGTTTACAAATTAAGCAACTAAGCAATGGTATCTTTATTAGTCAAACTAAATATGTTTTAGATCTACTGAAAAGATTTAATATGGATAGCTCGAAAGCTATTAACACTCCTATGAGCACCTCCACTAAGTTAGAAGTTAATGAAAATGGAGAAAGCTTCGATCAAAAAACTTATAGGGGTATGATAGAAAGTTTACTTTACCTCACTACAACTAGACCAGATCTCATGTTCAGTGTAGGACTCTGTGCTAGGTTTCAATCGAACCCTAAGATATCTCATCTCAAAGCGATTAAAAGAATACTTAGATATCTTAAAAGTACCACAAATCTAGGATTATGGTATCTAAAAACTGAGAATTTTGAGTTAATTGCTTATGCTGATGCAGATTTTGCTAGGTGTAGACTAGATAGAAAAAGCACATTAGGAACATATTAATTTTAGGGACATTCCTTTATTTCTTGGTCATCTAAGAAACAAAACTCGGTTACACTATCAACAACCGAAGCTGAGTATATTGCAGTTAGTGCATGCTGTGCACAAGTTGTATGGATGAAAAACACCTTAGAAGATTATAAAGTCCATCTTAAAAACATTCCCATTAAATGTGATAACACAAGTGCAATTTGTTTAACAAAGAATCTCATTCAACACTCAAGAACAAAACATATTAATATTAGACATCACTTTATATGAGATTATATCACTAATCATGATGTAATCATAGAGTTCATTGATACTAAGCATTAACTAGCTGATATTTTTACAAAACCTCTAAGTGAAGAACAATTTGATTTCATTAGAAGAGAATTAGGAATGTTAATATGTCTGAATGCATGAACTTATTAAGATTATTTTTCAGACTTTTTTTATTTAATGATCAAATCACTTAATTTCCATAATGAATTTACACAATTACATGCCTTAATAAGCATGTTTTATCTTCATGATTGAATTTAAAAATCTATAGCAAAACCTTGTCTGGATGCATGAAAGTATTAAATTTCATTTTTGGATCTTCTTGATCTTAACAATCGGATTTTTTCGATACATTATTCTCTTCCGGAATTAATAAACATATGTCATATCGAGTTTGATTCACATTATTGATTTTTGACATATGGAATCAACTAGCAAATGCATCTCTCATAGACTTATCATGTGAAAAATATCTTTTGAGAAATGGATTTGATGATTCCTTCTTATATCTTTTGAGAAATAGTTTTACGTGCAATGATTTGATTCACACATATATTTTGATCCTTGTAAAAATAAAGTGTGGTTTAATATCTTATCAATTTGAACTTCATTCGAGTAAGCTCATAAATGACTTTCCTCCTTTATGCAAAAAGATAATAACAAATAAAGAGGAAGAAGTAATGAAAGTTATCTCCATGTCATGTTTTCCTTGAGATATTTGTATAATTGGTATCCTATCCCTCATTGTTGAAAAATGAATTATGTTGAGATATCAAAAGCTTGCATCGAAATATATGATAAATTGGTAATAGAATTGCTATGATTGTCATATTTGCACTATGCCATGTTTGCACTATGTTAAGATATCTAGAGCTTACATCGGTATTCTACAAATTGATATATTGTCATGTAATGAAATGCTATGATTGCTAAACACTTGAAATATTTGAATTATGTTAAGATATCAAGAACTTACATCGCAATTTTACATGTTGATATCCTACCATATGATGAATTGCTACGATTGTTATCTTTCACATTTGAAATGTAAAACCTGAAAATGGATGTCAAGCCTTGACATCATTTTCCGAGAAATACATCATGATAGGAATCATGATGGGAGTATTGATATGGTTAAACGATCTTAACTTATCAATATGTCTCTTGAATTTAAAGGCTTTGAATTCAAAATTGACTTATCTCAAGTATGGCATATAGATAGGGGGGGTTAAGGTTAACTCCGTTATCAATTGATTGTCATTATCAAAAAGGGGGAGATTGTTGAATCTCGGATTTTGATGATGAAGTCAATTGTCATTTGTTATCTAATCCATATGTTAAGATAAGTGTGCAAGATTAACTACGATGGCAGTAAGACATGCAGTAGGAGTTACGCCGGAGTCAAGATCATGATCACGTTGGGGGTTCGAGAGTTCGACGGAAGTCCGGACAGTCATCGGAGGTTCTACGGGAACAAATTCGAGAAGTCCAGGAGTTTGCCAAAGAAGCTCGTCGGAACTCGCCAAGTGGTTCGTCGCAAGTCCAGGAGTTTGCCGGAAGTTCGCCGGAAGAAGCGATTGACGCACTAGAGCAAGTTGCAGTAAATGTCTTAAAAATATCGTAGTTAGCATATAGATTAAGCTAGGAATGGGAGGTGATCCCATTAACTTAATATGAGGGCAATTGGGCCCTTGACAGACCCAAATTGGGCCGAATGGATCAACCCATTTGGATCCAGATTTCTTGGCCGACGGTGGCACCGCTTGGGTCGGCGGTGGCACCGCCCAAGAGCTCAGGAAAGCTGGCAGTGCAACCGCCTAGGTCAGGCGGTGGTATCGCCTGAGCTCAGTCTCCGAGAGGTAGTACTGCCAGGACCCCAAAAATCCAGGAGATGACTTTTTGAGCTCCAAATTCAAACCAGTTTGGGGCTTATAAAAACCCCACCCTTTCCTGTATGAAAGGGCACCGAAAATCCAATCTTACTCTGTGATTTTTAGAGCTCAAAAGTATTGTATAAGTTGAAAGTTCTCCTCTCTCTTTTCTTCCAAGTTTCGATCATTCAAGAGAGGAATGAAAATTCTATAAGGGTTGTCTCCTAAGCCCGTCAAAAAGAGTGAAACTATAAAAGGGTGGTTGGCCTTCACCTATTGAAGGAAGGCCTCTAGTGGATGTCGGTGACCTCGTTGGAGGAGGAAGCCAAAAGTGGATGTAGGTCAAGATTGACCGAACCACTCTAAAATTGGCTCTTTGGTTTGCATTTATTCTTGCTGCTTACTTTACTACAAACCTCTATATGTGCTTTACTTCCTCATTACTTTTGCTGCACTCCTTTACGAACTCGCTTTCAATTTAAGTTTCCAAAAATAATTTTACATCAGAAATGATTTCATCATACGAACATCGTTTTAAATTGTCGAAAATTTTTCGTTGCACTAATTCATCCCCTCCTCTTAGTGCTTTTGATCGTAACAGTATTGGCCACTTCAGTGTTGGCCACCTATTGTTGAGGTATTAACTGCTTAGCGCCAAGGTGTCAATCGCCTAGCACTAAGGAGTCAATTGCCTAGTGTTGAGGTATCAACTGTAGGTGTCAACCACATCCTACTCCCCAAGCTACATGGTGAAGTGAAGTTAGATTAGGTAAGTGTCATTTGGATGCCATGACCTTGTTCATTGGTGTTTTATAACCAAGTTGGTCTTGAGTAATAGTGCTCAATGGTTCGACATGGCCATGCATAGTGGTGCTTGGTTGGCTGACACGACCTCACACGATTGGAGGCATGTGATATGGGTGCTGCCCCTCCTTGGTTACTGTGAAGGATCAAGCGAGATTTGATTCTTGACAACGCATCGTAATCACCAACGATTGGGTTGACATGGCATGGTCTAGGGCCTCAATATAGCGAATGCATAGATATTCAACGAGGTTGTCATGATGATCCAAATGATCCCCCGGTCATCCGGATCATGCCTACACATCCCTCTGCATTTTGGATTGCGATATGTCACCCTCTCTTTTCATGGTGCTCTGAAGTCAAACGAGTGATCGTGCAAAGCAAGTGTCACCCTTGGCTCTTATAAATAGTGGGCCAATTGTTCTTTGCTCTCCATTATTGCCTATGATTCGATACCCCGATTCAAAAGGTTCGAGATAGCATCATCTTTGTCTTCCTGTAGCATTTTTCCAAGATTGAATAGGTCATCAATCTTATCACCATCTTCGGTGTTGGCTATGAAAATTTTTTCCTCGAATGGAACCAAGTAGATCACTTCAATGGAGGTTGCCCCCTTTAGGTGAATCCATTGAGTAGTTGGGCTCCTCCTCCAATGTTGGAGTCAACCCGAACTGAGTTGCATTGGCTTTTAACCTGAGTATACTATTCGGGAGGGCTACCATATTTCGATCGAGTTTGAGCTAATTATTTTTAGCGAGGTGATTGACCCTATGTCATGTCACAAGTTTTATGATTGACCCTATGTCATGTCACAAGTTTTACATATAAACCAATGTATTAGAGGTGATACTTTGCTTTCCTCGCTATACTTTTTTTATTAAAGCTTTCAACTTTTAGAATTTCTTGCCCACTCAAATGGTGTCGAACTTCTAACGTTTGTTTTATCTCTGGTATATAAACCAATGTGCAAGCGTTGTGCCTATGGTCGGCGGGGCTGGCAGCCCATGGGCAAAGGTGCCTGTGGTTGCTTCTCCCGCGGGGTGAGGCGCCGCAGGGCAGCGGCGCCTATCGCCGCTACTCCCGCGGGCGAACCCCCCCGTAGGGGCGGTTGCCCGGCGGGACAACACCGCTAGCGAGCAGAACTGCCCGTGGAGGCGGAGGCGCCCATAGGGGCGCGCGCCCACCTGCAACGGCAGCACTTCCCCGCGGGCAGAACCACCCGCGGAGGCAGGGGCGCCCACCTGTAGGGGCAGCGCCGCCAGCAGGTGTGCCACCTGCAGGCGAGGGTAGCACCCTCGCCCCGCCGCACAAGCCGCTGCCAGCAGGGTGGCGGCGGTGGTGGCAATAGGGGAGTAGGGCATAGGGCATTCTTGGGCAAAAAATAGTTTTACCCTTGTGAATTTCAGAAATTTCAATTATGTCTTTTTATCTAAATTATGAAAATACCCTTAGAATTCAAAAAATTCCTTACATATCTCTGATTTAAAAATATTAATTAATTAAAAGATTTAATTGATTATTATTTTTTATTATTATCTAGTAGTCATACATGATAATGATTTATACATGTGATGCTTGATGTGAGGACGAGATGGACGATCATAGGGCATAGAGATGCACGTTGCACATATAAATCTTGATGTGAGTGATTAGGCCTATTGGCTCAGGCCTGACCACATTAGGTTGTGGTTCATGATCATCTGGTGTGATTGCTTATACACATACTAGATTTGTATATATATTTGCATGCGATGTAAATATATATTAAATATGTATATGTGTGATATGTCATATTAGGAGACCAAATTATAGAAACCTCTCTCTCAATAATATTAAGTCGGTAAACATGAGGTAATTAGATTGACCCACGTGGCCTTCCATCGTTATAAGTAGGAATCGATTCCCGGTGTAGGTTGAGTTGGTCGAGTCCCTCGAGGCTCACCTATATCGCCATTCGGTATCTTGCTTACGACATAGAGATATCATCGGTGACTTGAGGACATGGTATGCTTGGTCGAGTCCCTCGATGGTATTGTTGGGAAATCATGGGGGCGACATCACATACGCAGCGGAAGAATAAGAAAACAAAATCCCCGATTCCCAAAAAGATGTTCGTCGTCGTGCGAAGATTGGTGCACAAAAATCCGCGAAACATGAAACTGCGTATAAAGTAGATTATGTTACCTAGGGAGATCGTATATCCCTGTTTCCTTGCAGATCCTTAGGAGAGGGTGAAGGAGGTCAAGCGTCCTCCTCTCTAGTAGTGATCCACACAACAGGTTTGCGACGACGCTCCTCAAAACTCCAGGCCTGCTCTCAGGTGGAGAGGGAGAGGAGAATAGGAAAGGCAAGCAAAGGCTCTAGCCTATGAGGCTCTGAATCCCTCCTATTTATAGAGGTCCCCTGTCAAACCCTAATGGGTCCTCCCCTAGTGGGTATTGAATCTGCATCCAATAAGACAAGGGCTCCATCGAATATCTCATATCCGAACCTCTACTCATTGTAATCCCTACCATATGTGTGTGACCCTCAAGGCCCAATATCGAGCTGGCCGTGAGTCATACCTGTCAGAACTCCTTCTAACTCAGTGAATTATTATCTCTGTAATAATTCACTTGACTCATCGACTATGGAAGTACTAGGCCACTACGCCGTAGTGCCCAGACGATATAAGGGAATCCAATCCATTGGACCTGTCTGTCCTCAATTACCGTGTACCTATAATCCCTCATCCATTTAATATCCCAGAGACCGTATATCGAGCTTGGTGTTGTCAGACCCATACGGTTTCTACTCGAGTCTCGCTCTAATCGGATTCTCCCGGAGAACTCTTTCTCTCTCAACCCGAATGACCCTGGCCAGGGATTTGTCTGAGCAAGAACACATGGGATATTCCTCTCATGACGCCAAGAGTGGATGATCCTCTATCGACACTCAATAGCCCTCGTAAGGTCGACTACCACTCCCAATGACTAGCTGTACTAGATCTGGGACAGCCAAACCTATAAGTCTGGTATCAAAGAGTGGAGCAGTCATACAGGACATCCTTGGTGTCTCAAGTCTAAGGACCAGATACACCACTAGGACTACGGAATCGCTGTCTGACAATAAGGCATCATCAACCATCCAGCATTCCGTAAGCGGATCAATCAGTGAACTCATTCTCCAATGAGCACCTGTACTGTATCCCTAGTGTCCCTACACGAGCAGCTATGAGACCAGCTGCATCCTTCATATGGATGGGTATACAGCACACCAGTCTATCCGGTTATCACGATGTCCCTCTCGAGTAACCTATGACCGGGATTATTTAGGATATGTGTTTAAAGGTGAATCGATCTCATTATCGTGATTTCATTACGATCTGATTCCCATTGCATAAATCCAAGGACATCACAATATATATATGCACATATGCAATAGTTATAAAGTGATATACGCCAAAATATAATAAGCAAAAAGATTCTGTATCAAGTCACACGTGCCATCACTCACGTGATTGGCTTGCTGGGCACCTATGACTAGCAATCTCCCACTTGACCTAAAGTCAATCACCTATGTGTTTGATCCCCATCAGACCCCTATGACTCTCAAAGACAATCTGAGACAACGGCTTTGTCAATGGATCTGCAATGTTATCTTCGGATGGAACTCTTTCCACTGCTACATCTCCTTGGGCTACGATCTCTCTGATAAGTTGGAACCTCCTCAGAACACTTCTGATGAGACCCGGGTTCCCTTATTTGAGTAATCGCCCCATAGTTGTCGCAATATAAGGAAGTCGACTTCTCGCTATCCGTAACGACTCCCAAATCTGTGATGAACATCTTCAACCAGACTCCCTCCTTTGCTACATCTAATGCAGCAATGTACTCCGCCTCTGTGGTCGAGTCAGTAGCGGTATCTTGCTTGGAACTCTTCCAGCACACTGCTCCTCCATTCAAGGTGTACACATACCCTGAATTCGACTTGCTATCATCGACATCAGACTGAAAACTTGAGTCAGTGTAGCCTTCAACCTTAAGGCTATTACCTCCATATATTAGTAAAAGATCCTTAGTCCTTCTCAAGTAATTAAGGATACACTTTACTGCTTTCCAGTGCTCCAAGCCTGGATCCGCCTGATACCTACTCGTGACACTCAGAGCATGCGCTATATCAGGCCTAGTACATAGCATGGCATACATGATAGACCCTATTGCTGAGGCATAAGGTATCATATCCATGTTCACCCTTTCTTGGAATTTTCCATGCCAAAACTTTTGACAATGGTTTCTATGTACCTGGACTGGGACAAGCCAAGCATCCTCTTGGATCTATCTCTATAGATTCTAATCCCCAAGATATAGGATGCTTCCCCTAAGTCCTTTATGGAGAAGTGTCTAGATAACCAAGTCTTTACTGTGGATAGCATTCCTACGTCATTCCCAATGATGAGGATGTCATCCACATATAACACCAAAAAGGTGATAGCGCTCCCACTTACCTTTCTGTATACACAAGGCTCATCTTCGTTCTTAACGAAGTCATAAGATCTGATTGCCTCATCAAATCTTATGTTCCAACTTCGGGAAGCTTGCTTTAGTCCATAAATGGATCTAAGCAACCTACACACCTTATCTTGGCAGTTCTTGGACACGAATCCCTCAGGTTGCATCATATACACCTCCTCCTCGAGGTTCCCATTGAGGAATGCGGTTTTCACATCCATCTGCCAAATCTCATAATCATAGTGTGCTGCAATAGCCAATAGAATTCTAATGGATTTTTTATCATTGCTACGGGTGAGAAGGTTTCGTCGTAGTCAACACCTTGCCTTTGACGATACCCCTTAGCCACTAGCCTTGCTTTATAGGTCTCTACCTTTCCATCTACTCCAATCTTTTTCTTAAAGATCCACTTGCAACCGATGGGTACAATACCTTCGGGCGCATCAACTAGGTTCCAAACCTTATTGGAGTATATAGAATCCATCTCAGAATTCATGGCTTCTTGCCACTTCCCGGAGTCTATACTCATAATAGCTCCTCGTAGGTTTGAAGATCAATATCCTTAACATCCTCTCCTCTAATATGTCCCACATATCTCCCAGGAGGATGGGATACTCTATCAGACTTGCGTAAAGTTGAAACTTGTGTATTAGGTACCTGAACAGACTTGGGCTGTAGAGTAGTGCTTGAGCTTGGTTCTCCAACCTCGCTCAACTCTATCATTCTCCCACTATCTCTGCCAAGAAAGTGTTCCTTCTCAAGGAACACTACTCTCTTAGCTACAAAGACCTTTTGGTCCTCGAGATGATAGAAATAATACCCACAAGTTTCCTTGGGGTGTCCCACCAATTTGCATCGCTCTATCCTTTATTCTAACTTATCGGGGTTGTGTCTTTTAATGTGGGCAGGGCAACCCCAAATCTTAACAACCTTAAGATCAAGCTTCTTCCCTTTCCATATCTCATATGGTGTAGACACTACCGACTTAGTTGGAACTCTGTTCAGAAGGTAAGCTGCGGTTTCTAGGGCATATCCCTAGAATGAGATGGGTAGGTCAGCGAAACTCATCATGGACCGTACCATATCTAATAGCGTACGATTCCTCCTTCCAAAGACACCATTGATCTGAGGTGTATAAGGAGGTGTCCATTGGGATAATATCCCATGGTCCTTGAGGAACTGAGTAAACTCTGTACTTAAGTACTCACCTCCTCGATCTGATCGAAGAGTTTTGATACTCTTTCCAATCTGGTTTTCCATCTCATTCTTATACTCTCTGAATTTCTCAAAGGCCTCGGACTTGTACTTCATTAAGTACACATATCCATACCTTGAGAAATCATCAGTAAATGTAATGAAGTAGGAGTAACCTCCAATGACATGAGTTGACATGGGTCCACAAACATCACTATGTATGAGTTCCAACAACTCAATGGCTCTCTCTCTAGTTCCATTAAATAGAGAGTTGGTTAGTTTTTCATGAAGGCAAGGCTCGCAAGTTGCAGATGACACATAGTCAAATGGATCTAGATATCCATCATTTAGCAACTTTTGAATCATTCCCTCATGGATATGACCTAGCCTACAATGCCATAGGTATACACTGTTCAACTCCTCTCGTTTCCTCTTAGACACTTACATTCATGATATGTGGAGTAGTGTCTTGCATAAACAAACTTTTATGCAATATTCCTCTCGTCAATCTCCCCTTAGCTTTCCTAGAATTTACAATAAATTGTAGATGTGATAAGCAATATTGGTATCCAATACCAATGCACTATCACAAAAATCTAACAATTGGAGATTGATCATGAATGTACCTGAAGCTTCACCAAGCTTCTTGTTTCGCCCTTTCTGCAACGTACTCTTTGCAGTTCCTCTTCTAGTGCCCATCTTTACCACAGTGGAAGCACTGGCCTTTGTCCTTTGCTGGGTCTTTCTTAGCAACCTTTGCTTTACCTGGTTTGCCCTTGCCCTTTCCCTTCTTAAGGGACCTTTCTGCTTTCCTTTTCTTTTTGGTCTCACCGGTGTAGAGAACTGGCTTCTCATTCTTAATAGTACTCTCTGCCTCCCTCAACATATTGAGGAGCTCTGGGAGAGTCACCTCAAGCTTGTTCATATTAAAATTCATTATGAACTGTGAAAAGGAATTTGGTAGGGACTGAAGCACAATGTCCACACACAAGTTATCCTCTAGGACCATTCCTAGACCTGTGAGTTTCTCTATCCACTCAATCATCTTTAGGACATGGTTCTGAACCGGTGTCCCCTTAGTCATCCTAGCGCGGAAAAGGGTCTTGGATATCTCATATCGTTGAGTCCTTCCCTATTCCTCAAACAATTTTCGGACATGTAGGAGAATGGATCTGGCATCCATCTTTTCATGTTGTCTCTGTAACTCAGGAGTCATAGAGCCCAACATATAGCACTGAGCAAGAGTGGAGTCATCAATGTACTTCACGTAGCGAGTGATCTCATCCTCATTTGCCCCTTCTTCGGGCGTAGGTATTACTGTATCAAGGACGTACACGATTTTCTCCGCTGTGAGAACAATTCTCAAGTTACGGAGCCAATCTGTATAATTTGGACCAGTGAGGCGGTTGACATCAAGTATGCCACGTAAGGGATTTGAAAGCGACATTTTCTGAAAATAAAGATGCAGCAGAAATGAATAACATGCAGATTTTGCACGAAATAAACTATCAAGATATGGACTTCTATCTTAATATGCTCCCACTATTTTACTAACGAGTCACGCGACACCCTCAGCACTTGAAACGGAAGTCTCCGGCAGACTTCTAGTGGGGATCAGGATCCAATCAGCGTCTTAGTGTAACCTCGAGGGACTCGACCAATCACACTAAGCCTAAAAGGTAGGCAACTCTTGCCGATCACAACTCCTTGTGATTCCCGTCCTGTTCGGCCTCTGAATCACCATGGCCTCGAGGGACTCGACCAACCATGATGCTCGGTTAAGTCAACACCTTCGTTACAAGATGAGTCTGATTTGATGATATACCCTCGAGGGACTCGACCAAGTATACCATGCCCTCAGGTCACCGATGACATCTCTATGTCGTAAGCAAGATAGCGAATTGCGATATAGGTGAGTCTCGAGGGACTCGACCAACTCAACCTACACAGGGAATCGATTCCTACTTATAACGATGGAAGGCCACGTGGGTCAATCTAATTGCCTCACGTTTACTGACTTAATATTATCGAGAGATGTTTCTATGATTTGGTCTCCTAATATGACATGTCACACATATACATATTTAATATATATCTACATCGCATGCAAATATATATACATATCTAGTATGTGTATAAGCAATCACACCAAATGATCATGGACCACAACCTAATGTGATTAGGCCCGAGCCAGTAGGCCTAATCACTCACAACAAGATCTATGTGTGTAACGGTGCATCTCCATGCCCTGTGATCGTCTATCTCGTCCTCGTCGGTTCCGTCGACATCTTGATGCATCTTCATGCATCGCAATCGTCCATCTCGTGGGTCCCGCTATCGCATCCACGCTCCCGCTGCGCCTCCTCATGTGATTACAACTTAATCATAGGCACACAGGCTCAACGATAAACGAGAAATATAATGGAGGCTCGCATACCTCAATAATAATAATCACAAGTACACACATCACACGGTCCATGATCATCCGTCCACACATCATAAATCACATGTATAAATAATCATCATCACGTAGGACTACTAGATAATAATAAAAATAATAATCAACTAAACCTTTTAATTAATTAATATTTTCTGAAATCAGGGACATGTAGGGAATTTCTGAATTTATAGGGGTATTTTCGTAATTAAGACAAAAGACAGAAACTGGAATTTCTCAAATTTCGAGGGGCAAAACTATCTTTTGCCCAGAAAACCCTAATGCCCTACTCCCCTTTGCTGCTATCACCGCCGCCACCCTGTTGGCGGCGGCCTGTGCGGCGGGATGAGGGCGCTGCCCTCGCCTGCAGGCGGCACGCCCGCTGGCGGCGCTGCCGCTGCGGGTGGGAGCCCCTTTCGGGCGCCGCTGCCTCCGCAGGGGGTGCTGTCCCGCCGGGCGGCCGCCCCTGTGGGGGGGGGGGGGTTTCGCCCGCGGGAGCAGCGGTGGCAGGCGTCGCTGCCCTGCGGCGGCAGACTCCGCTGCCCTGCAGCGGCAGGCGCCGCTTCCTTGCGGCGGCAAGAGCCGCAGCCCTGCGACGCCTCTGCCCGTGGGCTGCTAGCCCCGCCGGCAGCAAGCCTGCTGCAAGCAGGCCGCCGGCCGGCTGCTGCAGACGCAACCCCTGTGCTGCCTGCCTTCGGCTGCGCTTCACGCACGCAGATCGAGGGCAGCAACTGTTGCTGCCCTTTCTCGCATTTGCGTCAACGATTTTGACGTCAAAATTCTTCCTAAACATAACACACGCAATTCAAAACCAATCATTCGCACGAACAACCTGGCTCTATACCACTGTTGGGAAATCATGGGGGCGACATCACATGCGTAGCAGAAGAACAAGAAAACAAAATCCCCGATTCCCAAAAAGATGTTCGTCGTCGTGCGAAGATTGGTGCGCAAAAGTCCGCGAAACATGAAACTGCGTATAAAGTAGATTGTGTTACCTAGGGAGATCGTATATCCTTATTTTCTTGCAGATCCTTAGGAGAGGGTGAAGGAGGTCAAGCGTCCTCCTCTCTAGCGGTGATCCACACAGCAGGTTTGCGATGATGCTCCTCAAAACTCCAGGCCTACTCTGAGGTGGAGAGGGAGAGGAGAATAGGAAAGGCAAGCAAAGGCTCTAGCCTATGAGGCTTTGAATCCCTCCTATTTATAGAGGTCCCCTGTCAAACCCTAATGGGTCCTCCCCTAGTGGGTATTGGATCTGCATCCAATAAGACAAGGGCTCCGTCGGATATCTCATATCCGAACCTCTACTCATCGCAATCCCTACCATATGTGTGTGACCCTCTAGGCCCAATATCGAGCTGGCCGTGAGTTATACCTGTCAGAACTCCTTCTAACTCAGTGAATTATTATCTCTGTAATAATTCACTTGACTCATCAACTACGGAAGTACTAGGCCACTACGTCGTAATCCCCAGACGATACAGGGGAATCCAATCCATTGGACCTGTCTGTCCTCAATTACCGTGTACCTATAATCCCTCATCCATCTAATATCCCAGAGACCGTATATCGAGCATGGTGTTGTCAGACCCATACGGTTTCTACTCGAGTCTTACTTTAATCGGATTCTCCCGGAGAACTCTTTCTCTCTCAACCCGAATGACCCTGGCCAGGGATTTGTCTGAGCAAGAATACATGGGATATTCCTCTAATGACGCCGAGAGTGGATGATCCTCTATCGACACTCAATAGCCCTCGTAAGGTCGACTGCCACTCCCAATGACCAGTTGTACTAGATCTGGGACAGTCAAACCTATAAGTCTGGTATCAAAGAGTGGAGCAGTCATACAGGAAATCCTTGGTGTCTCAAGTCTAAGGACCAGATACACCACTAGGACTACGGAATCGCTGTCTGACAATAAGGCATCATCAACCATCCAGCATTCCGTAAGCGGATCAATCAGTGAACTCATTCTCCAATGAGCACCTGTACTGTATCCCTAGTGTCCCTACACGAGCAGCTATGAGACCAGCTGCATCCATCATATGGACGGGTATACAACACACCAGTCTATCCGGTTATCACGATGTCCCTCTCGAGTAACCTATGACCGGGATTATTTAGGATATGTGTTTAAAGGTGAATCGATCTCATTATCGTGATCTCATCACGATCCGATTCCAATTGCACAAATCCAAGGACATCACAATATATATATATGCATATATGCAATAGTTATAAAGTGATATACGCCAAAATATAATAAGCAAAAAGATTCTGTATCAAGTCACACGTGCCATCACTCACGTGATTGGCTTGCTGGGCACCTATGACTAGCAGGTATATCATCAAATCAGACTCATCTTGTAACGAAGGTGTTGACTTAACCAAACATCATGGTTGGTCGAGTCTCTCAAGACCATGGTGATTCGGAGGCCGAACAGGACGGGAATCACAAGGAGTTATGATCGACAAGAGTTGCGTACCTTTTGGGCTTAGTGTGATTGGTCGAGTCCCTCGAGGTTACACTAAGACGTTGATTAGATCATGATCCCCACTAGAAATCTGCTAAAGACTTCCATTTCATGTGCTGAGGGTGTCGCGTGACTCGCTAGTAAAATAGTGTAAGCATATTAAGATAGAAGTTCATATCTTGATAGTTTATTTCTTGTAAAATCTGCATGTTATTCATTTATGCTGCATCTTTTTTTTCAGAAAATGTCGCTTTTAAATCCCTTACGTGGCATACTTGATGTCAACCGCCTCACTGGTCCAAATTATACGGTTTGACTCCGCAACTTGAGAATTGTTCTCACAGCGGAGAAAATCGCGTACATCCTTGATACAGTGATGCTTACGCCCGAGGAAGGGGCAAGCGAGGATGAGATCGCTCGCTACGTGAAGTACATTGATGACTCTACTCTTGCTCAGTGCTATATGTTAGGCTCTAAGACTCCTGAGTTACAAAGACAACATGAAAAGATGGATGCCATATCCATTCTCCTACATGTCCGTAAATTGTTTGAGGAACAGGGAAGGACTCAGCGATATGAGATATCCAAGAGCCTCTTCCATGCTAGGATGACTGAGGGGACATCGGTTCAGAATCATATCCTAAAGATGATTGAGTGGATGAAGAAACTCACAAGTCTAGGAATGGTCATAGAGGATAACTTGTGTGTGGACATTGTGCTTCAGTCCCTACCAGATTCATTTTCACAGTTCATAATAAATTTTAATATGAACAAGCTTGAGGTGACTCTCCCATAGCTCCTCAATATGTTGAGAGAGGCAGAGAGTATTATTAAGAAAGTGAAGTCAGTTCTCTACACTAGTGAGACTAAAAAGAAAAGGAAAGCAGAAAAGTCCCTTAAGAAGGGAAAGGGCACGGGCAGACCATGTAAAGCAAAAGTTGCTAAGAAAGACCCAACAAAAAACAAAGGTCAATGCTTCCACTATGGCAAAGATGGCCATTGGAAGAGGAACTGCAAAGAGTACCTTGGAGAGAGGGCGAAACAAAAGCTTGGAGAAGCTTCAGGTATATTCATGATCAGTCTCTATTTGTCAAACTCTTATGATAACACATGGGTATTGGATATCGATAGTGCGTATCATATATGCAATTCGTTGCAGGTCCTAGCAAGGCCTAGGAGACTAGAGAGAGGCGAGATGGACCTCAAGATGGGCAATGGAGCAAAAGTTGCTGTAGTAGCTGTTGGTGAGGTCATCCTACATCTGCCTGGTAGAGCTTTTATTACATTAGATGCATGTTATTTTGTTCCTTCTATTATCAAAATCATTATCTCCATTTCATGTTTGATAGTCAGTGGATATAAATTAGTTTTAGAGAACAATGATTGTTCAATATTATTAGATGATGAGATCATCACAAATGGAACATTGCATAATGGTATGTTTATGCTAAACAATACTCAACATATCATGAATTTAAATGTGTCTAAGAGGAAACGAGATTAGATGAATAGTACATACCTATGGCATTGTAGGCTAGGTCACATCCATGAGGGAAGGATTCAAAAGTTGTTAAATGATGGATATCTAGATCCATTCGATTGAGTCATATGTCACTTGCGAGCTTTGCCTTCGTGGAAAACTGACCAACTCTCCATTTAGTGGAATTGGAGAGAGAGAGTCACTGAACTATTGGAACTTATACATAGTGATGTATGTGGACCCATGTCAACTCATGCCATTGGTGGTTACTCCTACTTCATTACCTTTACTGATGATTTCTCAAGGTATGGATATGTGTACTTAATGAAGTACAAGTCCTAGGCCTTTAAGAAATTCAGAGAGTATAAAATGAAGTAGAGAACTAGATTGGAAAGAGTATCAAGACTCCTCGATCAGATCGAGGAGGTGAGTACTTAAGTATAGGGTTTACCCAGTTCCTCAAGGACCATGGGATATTATCCCAATGGACACCTCCTTATTACACCTAAGCTCAATGGTGTGTCTGAAAGGAGAAATCGTACGCTATTAGATATGGTATGGTCCATGATGAGTTTCGCTGACCTACCCATCTCATTCTGGGGATATGTCCTAGAGATCGTAACTTACCTTCTGAATAGAGTTCCAACTAAGTCGGTAATGTCTACACTATATAAGATATGGAAAGGAAAGAAACCCGATCTTAAAGTTATTAAGATTTGGGGCTGCCCTGCCCACATTAAAAAACACAATCCTGATAAATTAAAATCGAGGACAGAGCGATGCAAATTTGTGAGATACCCTAAGGAAACTTATGGGTATTATTTCTATCATCTCGAGGACCAAAAGGTCTTTGTAGCCAAGAGAGTAGTGTTCCTTGAGAAGGAACACATTCTTGGCAGTGATAGTGGGAGCATGATAGAGGTAAGCGAGATTGGAGAACCAAGCTCAAGCACTACTCTACAGCTTGAGTCTGTTCAGGTACCTAACATACAAGTTCCAACTTTATGTAGGTCCGGCAGAATATCCCATCCTCCTGAGAGATATGTGGGACATATTAGAAGAGAAGATGTTGAGGATATTGATCCTCAGACCTACGAAGAGGCTATTATGAGTATAGACTCCAGGAAGTGGCAAGAAGCCATGAATTCTAAGATGGATTCTATGTACTCCAACAAGGTTTGGAACCTAGTTGATGCGCCCGAAGGTATTGTACCCATCGGTTGCAAGTAGATCTTTAAAAAAAAAGATCGGAGTAGATGGAAAGATAGAGACCTATAAAGCAAGACTAGAAGCTAAGGGATATCGTCAAAGGTAAGGTATTGACTATGACGAAACCTTCTCACCCGTAGTAATGCTAAAATCCATCCGAATTCTATTGGCTATTATAGCACACTATGATTATGAAATCTAACAGATGGATGTGAAAACTGTATTCCTCAATGAGAACCTTGAGGAGGAGGTGTATATGATATAACCTGAGGGATTCGTGTCCAAGAACTTCTCAGATAAGGTGTGCAGGTTGCTTAGATCCATTTATAGACTAAAGCAAGCTTCCCGAAGTTGGAACATAAGATTTGATGAGGCAATCAGATCTTATGACTTTGTTAAGAACGAAGATGAGCCTTGTGTATACAGGAAGGTAAGTGGGAGCACTATCATTTTTGGTGTTATATATGGATGACATCCTGATCATTGGAAATGACGTAGCAATGCTCTCCACAATAAAGGCTTGGTTATCTAGACACTTCTTCATGAAGGACTTAGGAGAAGCATCATATATCTTGGGGATTCGAATCTATAGAGACAGATCCAAGAGGATGCTTGGCTTGTCCCAATCCAGGTACATAGAAACCATTGTCAAAATGTTTGGCATGAAAAATTCTAAGAGAGGTCTCATACCGATAAGACATGAGATATTGCTTTCTAGGAGTATGTCCCCAAAGACTCCAAAAGAAAGGGCGAATATGGATATGATACCTTATGCCTTAGGGTCTATCATGTATGTCATACTATGTACTAGGCCTAATATATCACATGCTCTGAGTGTTACGAGCAAGTATCAGGCGGATCTAAGCTTGGAGCACTGGAAAGCAGTAAAGTGTATCCTTAAGTACTTGAGAAGGACTAAGGATCTTTTACTAGTATATGGATGTAGTAGCCTCAAGGTTGAAGGCTACACAGACTCTAGTTTTCAGTCTAATGTCGCTGATAGCAAGTCGAATTCGGGGTATGTGTACACCTTGAATAGAGGAGCAGTGTGCTGGAAGAGTTCCAAGCAAGATACTACTGCTGACTCGACCACAGAGGCGGAGTACATTGCTGCATCAAATGTAACAAAGGAGGAAGTCTGGGTGAAGAAGTTCATCACAGATTTGGGAGTCATGTCGGATAGCGAGGAACCGATTTCCTTATATTACGACAACAACGGGGCGATTGTTCAAGCGAAGGAACCCAGGTCTCATTAGAAATCTAAGCATGTTCTGAGGAAGTTCCACCTTATCAGAGAGATCGTAACCCGAGGAGATGTAGTAGTGGAAAGAGTTCCATCCGAAGATAACATTGCAGATCCATTGACAAAATCGTTGTCTCAAATTGTCTGAGTGTTATACGGGTCTAATGGGGATCAGACACATAGGTGATTGACTTTAGGTCAAGTGGGAGATTGCTAGTCATAGGTACCCAACAAACCAATCACGTGAGTGATGGCACGTGTGACTTGACACAGAATCTTTTTGCTTATTATATTTTAACATTTATCACTTTATATTGATTATTGCATATATGCATATATATATTGTGATGTCCTTGAATCTGGGAATCGGATCGTGATGAGATCACAATAATGAGATCGATTCACCTTTAAACACAGATCTTAAATAATCCCGGTCATAGGTTACTTGAGAGAAACATCGTGATAACCGGATAGACCGGTGTGCTATATACCCGTCCATATGATGGATGCAGCTGGTCTTATAGCTGCTCGTGTGGGGACACTAGGGATACAGTACAGGTGCTCATTGGAGAATGAGTTCACTGATTGATCCACTTTTGAAATGATGGATGGTTGATGATGCCTTATTGTCAGACAGTGATTCCATAGTCCTAGTGGTGTATTTGGTCCTTAGACTTGAGACACCAAGGATGTCCTGTATGAGTGCTCCACTCTTTGATACCAGACTTATAGGTTTGGATGTCCCAGATCTAGTACAGTTGGTCATTGGGAGTGGCAATCGACCTTACGAGGGCTATTGAGTATCGATAGAGGATCATCCACTCTCGGCGTCATGAGAGAAATATCTCATGTGTTGTTGCTCAGACAAATCCCTGGCTAGGGTCATTCGGGTTGAGAGAGAAAGAGTTCTCCGGGAGAATTCGATTAGAGTGAGACTCGAGTAGAAACCGTATGGGTCTAACAGCACCATGCTCAATATACGGTCTATAGGATATTAGATGGATGAGGGACTACAGGTACATGGTAACTGAGGATAGACAGGTCCAATGGATTGGATTCCCCTGTATCGCCTGGGGATTATGGCGTAGTGGCCTAGTATGTCCATAGTCGATGAGTCGAGTGGATTATTATAGAGATAATAATTCATTAAGTTAGAAGGAGTTCTGACAGGTATAACTCACGGTCAGCTCGATATTAGGCCTAGAGAGTCACACACATATGGTAGGCATTGCGATGAGTAGATGTTCGGATATGAGATATCCGCTAGAGCCCTTGTCTTATTGGATATCCAATAAGTCCCTGAATTATTGGATCCCATGGACGAGATCCAATAAGAGCCCATGAGAGATTATTGGATAGAGATTCATTAATCTAAAAGGCTTGGGTAATTGGATGTAGATCGAATACCCACTAGGGGAGAATCCATTATGTTTTGACAGGGGACCTCTATAAATAGGAGGGATTCAGAGCCTCATAGGCTAGAGCATTTACTTGCCTCTCCTATTCTCCTCCCCCTCTCCACCTCAGATCAGACTTAGAGTTTTGAGGAACGTCGTCGTAGCCCTGCTGTGTGGATCATCGCTAGAGAGGAGAATGCTTGACCTCCTTCACCCTTTCCTAAAAATCTGCAAGGAAACAGGGATATACAATCTCCCTAGGTAACACAATCTACTCTATACGCAGTTTTAAGTTTCGTGGATTTTGCACACCAATTTTTGCACAACGACGTACATCTCTTTGGGAATAGGGGATTTTGTTTTTCTTGTTCTTCCACTGCGCATGTGATGTCGCCCCCAAGATTTTCCAACAATGACGACTATAATTAACTGAGCATGAGACTCTTTAATTGTCATGGTCTGTCTTCTCTATTGAATCTTATATTTTGATGATGAAATCAATTAATAAATTTGATAAATTAATATGCTTTTGAGATAAGTGATATAAGAAATACTTTAATCATAGACTCGGACCATCGAAAGGCTAAACATTGAGGTAGAGGATTGGTTGAGGTTCGAACATCATGTTAGAAGGATCAGATATCATGTCAAAAGATCAAATGTCGTAGCAAAATTAACATGCCAAACGAGTAAAGAATATACTAGAGATAAAACAATGTATTGGAGGTTTGGACAAAAGGTCGTAAGATCGAAAGATATGCCAAAACTTTAATGTTATGCCAAATGAATATATTGAGTCAAGATCAAGATGATCTATTAACCAATTTGAGCCATTATTAGGCTAAAATAAAGCTCAAGCTTGAAATAGTCTTTGGGCTTGAGTTTGGGCTACAATTAGGCTTCATAAAAAGTCAAATAAGTAACCTAAACTTGGTTTAGGTGATGGTAAAACCAGGCCTAGGAAGTTGAACCACTAGTTCAAATGATGGTATCGTCTAAGTTAGCCAATAAGTAATTTTTATGTTGTTAGTTCTCTCGATGGTAGTACCACCAAAATCTCAATTGTACAATTATCATTATCATAATCTAGTACTGTATTAGATTCTGGACATTTTTTGTGATAATACCATTGAATGTCAACTATAATACCACCCAAATCTTAAAACTTATAAGAATTTAAAATTTTGGCTCTATTTTGAAGTTTATTGGGGACTATAAATACCCCACTTAGGCTTGCTATTGGAGCATCCATTCTTGAGATTGTGAAGTGTTATAAGCTCTCATGTTGAACATAGCTCGAGTCTCCTTATACTATTGAGTTTGATTACAATAGTAAGTTGCATGAGATGAGAGATCTTTTATAAAAATGAATGTGAAGGTTCTCTCTTAAGTTTGAAAATGAGAAAATTATAACAAAAGTAATTGATCTTCGCTCGTTGAAAAAAGATTGATAGTAAAAGTCGATAGCTTCAAGGGAAAATGAATCGAGAGTGGATATAAGTCAAAATGATCAAACCACTATAAATACATTATTCTCTTATGGCTTTGGCTCTTAATCATCTAATTTACTTGCAATTCCCTCTCACACTACTATTTGTTTATGTTTTTAATATACATTTCTTTTCTCGATTGAGTTTTAAAATTAATTAAAAATACTATAGTACTAATTCATTATGCATGAGATTAAGGGAAGACCCTATGAGATTGAGTTTTAATATCAATTAAAAACCCTATGACATAAGATTTCGCCATCAACCATTGGTACACGATCGAGTATCCAGCTTATGTCAAATATTCATAATTCGTGAGACATAAGACTAAGACCTATAATTGATCTTGTTACTAAGATTTATACTTGGATGTATTAACACTAATTATGAAGTATTGATATCTATTAATGATATGGTGTTTATTTTGTTACAGGTTTTGAGATGATATTTTTAAGATGTACCTACTAGTCATAGCCCCGATATAGTTCGAATGGAAATCGTAAAGTCAATTCCAAACCAAACCAGAATTGACACTGGGCGATTCGATTTAGGTTCTTGGATTTTGAGTATTGGAACCAATGATTTAATTTTGATTTTGGTTCGAATGGATAATTTCAGTTCTGATTCAAACTAGTGATTCCATATCTTATAAAAGAAAATGGTCAAAAATCCCTTTGATTGATAATTTGGGGCTATTAGACTAACTGTTTAAGCCCCAATGGTCCAACGATCGATCGTTTGAACCTTAGAGACAAATGACTAGTTTGCCCTACTAATAGCCATAAATTTTTTTTAAGGGTCCTTTGGTCATGTCATAATTAAATAAATAAAAATATAAAAAATAAATTTGATCTTTCCAATAGCTAAATAACAACTACTTTTGGTGATATTTTAGAATAAAAACCATTGAAAATCCTACAAATACATACAAGACCGTCATTTCTCCTCACACAATTAGATTAAGCACTCATAACAGTCTCATTAGCTTTCTTTATTACAATCTTCCTCATAATAATCTCTCTTTTAAGGTCTCTAATTCTGATGACAAGTTAAAACTTAATGAATCCAACCTCGTTATTCTTGTCAAGGAGAACTATATCACATCTTAGATTTATAAAAAAAATAAATTATTATTTTATTCATAATTTATAGAAGATATTTTTTTTTCATCCTTGAATTCAAATCATTATCTTTATAATAGTAAAAATTTTATTAACTAGAAAAATGAGCACATCGTCTTAGTAGAACCACAAGTGATAAAAAAAGTCTCTTCCACCTAATCCTCAGATCGATTAAAAAGTAGTAGATTATTTTAAAAATAAATATAAGATAAAAATATATCGACAACCATACATACCGGTAAGAATATCTAAAAAGTCATAAAAATAATCTTCAATATTTATAAAACATATACAAATAATTGATATCAAATGATAATATATCGATTCAACATAAAACTCAAAAAATAATGATAATTCTTATGTAATAAATAAAATCATACATCGGTCACATACAACACATACATAAAAGTCAGATAACAAAGACATAACCTAATAGTCATATAACAAAGATGTACATTATACCCAATGGTGTATTATCTCAACTACAGATAGAGAGGCATACTCCACAAGTTAGATTCCTTAATTATGGATGGAGAGATATCATACTCTTAATAGCGGATGGAGTGATATCCCTTACCCGTCCAAGTGGAGACATATTTCTCCCAATAGTGAATGAAGGAACCATCTAATCATCACATCTGATGACCTGTTAATCGTTGAAGGGAATCATCCTATCTACCCCTGGTGATGACTTAACCGAACATCATGGTTGGTCGAGTCCCTCGAGGCCATGGTGGTTCGAAAGCCGAATAGGACGGGAATCACAAAGAGTTATGATCGGCAAGAGTTGCCTACCTTTTCGAACTTAGTGTGATTGGTTGAGTCCTCCGGAGTTACATTGAAACATCGATTGGATCCCGATCCCCACTAGAGATCTGCCGAGAGTCTCCGATTCACAAACCGAAGGGAGATGTGTGTTTCGTGAGAAAACAATGGGAGTAAATTAAGATAAAAGATCATATCTTAATTGTTTACTTTTACAAAATATGCATGTTATTTATTTCTACTACATATTTTTTTCAGAAAATATCACTTTTAAATCTCTTACAAGGCATACTTGATGTCAATTGCCTCACTGGTCCAAATTACACAGATTAACTCCGCAACTTGAGAATCGTTCTCACAGCAACGCCTACGCCCAAGGAAGTGGCAAGCGAGGATGAGATCACTCACTACGTGAAGTACATAGATGATTCCACTCATGTTCAATGTTACATATTGGGCTCCATAACTCTCGAGTTACAGTGATAGCATGAAATGATAGATGTCAGATCCATTCTCTTACATCTCAGTAAATTGTTTGAGGAACAGGGAAGGACTCAGCGATATGAGATATCCAAGAGTCTCTTCTGCGTTAGGTTGACTGAGGGGACATCAATTTAGAACCATGTTCTTAAGATGATTGAGTGGATAGAGAAAGTCACGAGTCTAGAAATGGTCATAGAGGATAACTTATGTGTGGATATTATGCTTTAATCCCTACTAGATTCCTTTTCTTGGCTCATTATGAATTTTAATATAAACAAGCTTAAAATGATTCTCCCTGAGCTCCTCAATATATTGAGGGAAGTTGAGAGCATCATCAAGAAAGAAAAGCCAATTCTCTATGCTAGTGAGACGAGAAAGAAAAGAAAAGTAGAGAAGCTCTTTAAGAAGGACAAGGACAAGGGCAAACAGGGTAAAGCAAAGGTTGCCAAGAAGGACCCGACAAAGGACAAATGCCAGTGCTTCCACTGCAACAAAGATAGGTATTGGAAAAGGAACTGCAAAGAGTACTTTGTAGATAAGGCGAAATAGAAGCTTAGAAAAGCTTCAGGTATATTCATAATCAGTCTTCATTTGCCAAATTCTTATGATAACACATGAGTATTAGATACCGACAGTACTTATTACATTTGTAATTCGTTGCAGATTCTAGCAAGACATAGGAGATCAGCTAGAGGTGGGATAGACCTCAAGATGGATAATGGAGTAAAAATTGTTGTAGTGGCTATTGGCGAGGTCACCTTATATCTACCTGATTAAGCTATTGGATGCATATTATTTTATTTTTTCTATTATCAAAAATATTTATTTCTATTTTATGTTGATATAAATTAGTTTTTGAGAATAATAGTTGTTTAGTAATATTGGATGATAAGATTATTAATAAAAAATATTATATAATAATTTATTTATGATAGACATTGCTCCATATATCATGAATGTAAGTGTGTCCAAGAGAAAATCTGATGAGTTGAACAATATACCTATGACATTATATGCTATGTCATATACATAAGGGAATGATTCAAAAGTTGCTGACGAATGGATACTTAGATCTATTCAATTGAGTCATATGCAACTTGCGAACTTTATCTTCATGGAAAATCGACCAACTCTTCATTTAGTGAAACTTAAGAGAACCACTGAGTTACTGGAATGCATACATAGTGATGTATGTAGTCTCATGTCAACTTAGGCTATAGGTAGTTACTCTTATTTCATAACTTTTACTAACAATTTCTCTGAACATACGTACTTGATGAAGCACAAGTCTAAGGCCTTCAAGAAATTTAGGGAATATAAGAATGAGGTGGAGAACCAAACATAAAATAGTATCAAGACTCTTAAATCAAATCGAGAAGGTGAGTACTTGAGTATAGAGTTCACTCAGTTCCTCAAGGACCATGAGATTCTATCCTAATGAACATCTCCTTATATACCTCAGCTTAATGGTGTATCATGTTGGGAAATCATGGGGGCGACATCACATGCGCAGCGGAAGAATAAGAAAATAAAATCCCCGATTCCCAAAAAGATATTCGTCGTCGTGCGAAGATTGGTGTGCAAAAATCCGCGAAACATGAAACTGCGTATAGAGTAGATTGTGTTACCTAGGGAGATCGTATATCCCTGTTTCCTTGCAGATCCTTAGGAGAGGGTAAAGGAGGTCAAGCGTCCTCCTCTTTAGCGGTGATCCACATAGCAGGGTTGCGACGACGCTCCTCAAAACTCCAGGCCTGATCTGAGGTGGAGAGGAAGAGGAGAATAGGAAAGGCAAGCAAAGACTCTAGCCTATGAGGCTCTGAATCCCTCCTATTTATAGAGGTCCCCTATCAAACCCTAATGGGTCCTACCCTAGTGGGTATTGGATCTGCATCCAATAAGACAAGGGCTCCGTCGGATATCTCATATCCGAACCTCTACTCATCGCAATCCCTACCATATGTGTGTGACCCTCTAGACCCAATATCGAGCTGGCCGTGAGTCATACCTGTCAGAACTCCTTCTAACTCAGTGAATTATTATCTTTGTAATAATTCACTCGACTCATCGATTACGGACGTACTAGGCCACTACGCCGTAGTCCCCAGACGATACAGGGGAATCCAATCCATTGGACCTGTCTGTCCTCAGTTACCGTGTACCTATAGTCCCTCATCCATCTAATATCCCAGAGACCGTATATCGAGCATGGTGCTGTCAGACCCATACGGTTTCTACTCGAGTCTCGCTCTAATCGGATTCTCCCGGAGAACTCTTTCTCTCTCAACCCGAATGACCCTGGCCAGGGATTTATCTGAGCAAGAACACATGGGATATTCCTCTCATGACGCCGAGAGTGGATGATCCTCTATCGACACTCAATAGCCCTCGTAAGGTCGACTACCACTCCCAATGACCAGCTGTACTAGATCTAGGACAGCCAAACCTATAAGTCTAGTATCAAAGAGTGGAGCACTCATACAGGACATCCTTGGTGTCTCAAGTCTAAGGACCAGATACACCACTAGGACTACGGAATCACTGTCTGACAATAAGGCATCATCAACCATCCAGCATTCCGTAAGCGGATCAATCAGTGAACTCATTCTCCAATGAGCACCTGTATTGTATCCCTAGTGTCCCTACACGAGCAGCTATGAGACCAGCTACATCCATCATATGGACGGGTATACAGCACACCAGTCTATCTGGTTATCACGATGTCCCTCTCGAGTAACCTATGACCGGGTTTATTTAGGATATGTGTTTAAAGGTGAATCGATCTCATTATCGTGATCTCATCACGATCCGATTCCCATTGCACAAATCCAAGGACATCACAATATATGTATGCATTTATGCAATAGTTATAAAGTGATATACGCCAAGATATAATAAGCAAAAAGATTCTGTATCAATCATACATCACATGTATAAATAATCATCATCATGTAGGACTACTAGATAATAATAAAAATAATAATCAACTAAACCTTTTAATTAATTAATATTTTCTGAAATCAGGGACATGTAGGGAATTTCTGAATTTATAGGGGTATTTTCGTAATTTGGACAAAAGAAAGAAACTGGAATTTCTCAAATTCCGAGGGGTAAAACTATCTTTTGCCCAGAAAACCCTAATGCCCTTTCCCCCTTTCGCTGGTGCTGCCGCTGCCCTCACCTGCAGGCGCTGCCCTCGCCTGCAGGCGGCACGCCCGCTGGCGGCGCTGCCGCTGCAGGTGGGCTCCCCCGCGGGCGTCGCCGCCTCCGCGGGCGGTTCTGCCGGCGGGGCAACGCCCGCAGGCGGTGCTGTCCCGCCGGGCGGCCGCCCCTGTGGGGGGGGTTTCGCCCGCGGGAGCAGCGGCGGCAAGCGCCGCTGCCCTACGGCGCCTCACCCCGAGGGAGAAGCGGCTGCAGGCACCTCTACCCGCGGGCTGCTAGCCCCGCCGGACGCAAGCCTACTGCAAGCAGGCCGCCGGCCGGCTGCTGCAGGCACAGCGCTTGCGCATGCGCCGGCGGTGTGCTGCCTGCCTTCGGCTGCGCTGCACGCACGCAGATCGAGGCTGCCCTTCCTTGTTTTTGCGTCAACGATTTTGACGTCAAAATTCTTCCTAAACACAATACACGCAGTTCAAAATCAATCATTCGCACGAACAACCTGGCTCTGATACCACTGTTGGGAAATCATGGGGGCGACATCACATGCGCAACGGAAGAACAAGAAAATAAAATCCCCGATTCCCAAAAAGATGTTCGGCGTCGTGCGAAAATTGGTGTGCAAAAATCCGTGAAATATGAAACTACGTATAGAGTAGATTGTGTTACCTAGGGAGATCGTATATCCCTGTTTCCTTGCAGATCCTTAGGAGAGGGTAAAGGAGGTCAAGCGTCCTCCTCTCTAACGGTGATCCACACAGTAGGGTTGTGACGACGCTCCTCAAAACTCCAGGCTTGATCTGAGGTGGAGAGGAAGAGGAGAATAGGAAAGGCAAGCAAAGACTCTAGCCTATGAGGCTCTGAATCCCTCCTATTTATAGAGGTCCCCTATCAAACCCTAATGGGTCCTTCCCTAGTGGGTATTGGATCTGCATCCAATAAGACAAGGGCTCCGTCGGATATCTCATATCTGAACCTCTACTCATCGCAATCCCTACCATATGTGTGTGACCCTCTAGGCCCAATATCGAGCTGGCCGTGAGTCATATCTGTCAGAACTCCTTCTAACTCAGTGAATTATTATCTCTGTAATAATTCACTCGACTCATCGACTACGGACGTACTAGGCCACTACGTCGTAGTCCCCAGACGATACAGGGGAATCCAATCCATTGGACCTGTCTGTCCTCAGTTACCGTGTACCTATAGTCCCTCATCCATCTAATATCCCAGAGACCGTATATCGAGCATGGTGCTGTCAGACCCATACGGTTTCTACTCGAGTCTCGCTCTAATCGGATTCTCCCGGAGAACTCTTTCTCTCTCAACCCGAATAACCCTGGCCAGGGATTTATCTGAGCAAGAACACATAGGATATTCCTCTCATGACGCCGAGAGTGGATGATCCTCTATCGACACTCAATAGCCCTCGTAAGGTCGACTACCACTCCCAATGACCAGCTGTACTAGATCTAGGACAGCCAAACCTATAAGTCTGGTATCAAAAATTGGAGCACTCATACAGGACATCCTTGGTGTCTCAAGTCTAAGGACCAGATACACCACTAGGACTACGTAATCACTGTCTGACAATAAGGCATAATCAACCATCCCGCATTCCGTAAGCGGATCAATCAGTGAACTCATTCTCCAATGAGCACCTGTACTGTATCCCTAGTGTCCCTACACGAGCAGCTATGAGACCAGCTGCATCCATCATATGGACGGGTATACAGCACACCAGTCTATCCGGTTATCACGATGTCCCTCTCGAGTAACCTATGACCGGGATTATTTAGGATATGTGTTTAAAGGTGAATCGATCTCATTATCGTGATCTCATCACGATCCGATTCCCATTGCACAAATCCAAGGATATCACAATATATGTATGCATTTATGCAATAGTTATAAAGTGATATACGCCAAGATATAATAAGCAAAAAGATTCTGTATCAAGTCACACGTGCCATCACTCACGTGATTGGCTTGCTGGGCACCTATGACTAGCATATCCGAAAGGAGAAATCACACACTATTAGAAATGGTGCGGTCCATGATGAGTTTCACTAACCTACCCGTCTCATTCTAAGAATATGCCCAAGAGTCCATAGCTTACCATTTGAATAGAGTTCCAATTAAGTCGATAGTATCTACACCATATGAGATATAGAAAGAGAAGAAGCCTAATTTTAATGTTGTTAAGATTTAGGGTTACCCTACCCACGTTGAGAGACACAACCTCTATAAGTTGCAATCTAGGATAGAGCGATATAAGTTTGTAGGATACCCCAAGAAAACTTATAAGTATTATTTCTATTACTCCGATGACCAAAAGATCTTTGTAGTCAAGAGGACAGTATTTCTTAAGAAGGAACACATTCTTAGTAGAGATAATAGGAGCATGATAGAGTTGAGTGAGGTTGGAGAACCTAGCTCAAGTACCATTCTACAGCCGAGTTTGTTCAGGTACCTAGTACACAAGTTCCGACTTTATGTAAGTCCGGTAGAGTACTCCATTCTCTTGAGAGATATGTGAGACATATCAAAGGAGAGGATATTGATTCTCAAACCTACGATGAGGCTATTACGAGTATAGACTCCCGGAAGTAGCAAGAAGCCACAAATTCTAAGATGGATTTTATGTACTCCAACAAGGTTTGGAACCTAGTTGATGGACCCAAGGGTATCATACCTATTGGTTGCAAGTGGATCTTCATGAAGAAGATTGGAGTAGATGGAAGGGTAGAGACATATAAAATGAGGCTAGTGACTAAGGGGTATCATCAATGGTAAGATGTTGACTATGATGAAGCCTTCTCACCCGTAGCTATACTAAAATCTATCCGAATTCTATTGGCTATTGCAGTACACTATGAATATGAGATTTGACAAATAGATGTAAGAATCACGTTCCTCAATGACAATCTCGAGGAGAAGGTATATATGATACAACCTGAGGGATTCATGTCCAAAGAAAGTTCAGATAAGATATGCAAATTACTTAGGTCGATCTATGGACTAAAGCAAGTTTCCTGAAGTTAGAACATAAGATTTAATTAAGCGATCAAATCTTATAACTTCATTAAGAACGAAGATAAACCTTGTATGTATAGGAAAATAAATGAGAGCACTATTACTTTTTGGTGTTGTATGTGGATAGCATCCTAATCATCGGGAATGATGTAGGAATGCTCTCCATAGTAAAGGCTTAGCTATTTAGACATTTCTCTATGAAGGACTCAGGGGAAGCATCCTATATTTTAGGAATTCGGATCTATAGAGATAGATCCAAGAAGATACTTGGTTTATCCTAGTCTAGGTACATAGATTTGTACATCACATCTAATGTTGGTGCACTCTCCCAATAACGGATAAAGAGACATATTCCATTGGATGGATTCCTCCCGACAGCGGATGGAGAGAACCCATATCGCACTCCCAACAACAGATAAAGTGATATTCCTCACTCGTCCAACTAGGGACACGTTCCTCCCAAAAGTGGATGGAGGAACTAACTAAACATCATGTCTAACGATCTGCTAATCGATGAAGAAAATCATCCTACCTGCCCTCAATAGGGATACATAAATAATCATGATCATTCATTTACATTTATCCACTCATTCACACATCCATCCTAGAAATAATATGATAAAATATTATAATGGATCATGCTTGATGTATGATTTGCTAGACTATATCCATTGGTGGCTTTACATTGTAATTGACATATATCTCTTTTCACAAGTTACACTTCCAATGTGGACCACTAACATAGTCACACATATACTATATTATAATAATCATATCAATATCATAAACTTAAGAAAGTAAAAACCAATAATCATTTCTAAATAACACCTTCAAATAAAAATTTTAAATTTATCAAATCATAAAGATATGAGATATCAATCTCTAAATGATCCTCAATCAACCAAAACCTTAATTGGAATAGCCCAATTGACTTGAACCAAACTCAATTCAATTAGCACCTAATGAAACAAACTTCAAATCCTTATAGAATCGATCTGGAATCATCCTAAACTAGTCTAATTTAGATTTGATTAATTTTAACTAAGTCACATATATTAAAACTAGTCAAGTTAGTTTAGAATCATCCTAAACGGACTTGAACTGATCAAACCTATCTGATTCGATCAACTACTAAGCTCAAACAAATAAAGGGAGAGAAAATTGAACTATGTCGTATAGTGCTAGCTCAAACCGAACAAGCCTACTTGAGTCTTAGATGGGTCATGTATGTCACACATGTCTGTCATAAGTAATATATTAGGTTGAGATATAACACGCTAGATAGAGGAGCCATGATGTATCAAGCGTCAATCACATAGCTTGGCAGACCTAGCTTCGCGAACTAGGATGAGCTCACTCACAAGTTGAGATGAGCCTTACTACTGAAATTAGCTATGCTTGGCTTATGAGTTAGATCATGCCTAGACACATGAGTTGGGATCATATCTGACCTTATGAATTTGGTCATATCTGACCACATAAGTTGGACTTACCTAGCCACTTTGGTTGGGTCGTACCTTGCCACATATGTTGGTTCATTCATAGCAACATTGGCTAGGTCAAGGTTGGTCACATGAGTTGGGTCATACATTATCACATTGGTTGAGTTCTACATTGCCACATGGGTTAGGTCATACTTATACACATGAGCTAAGTCGTACATGACCATAAGGGTTAGATTGTACCTAGCTGCATGGGCTATGTCATACATGGCCATAAGGGATAGGTCAACCTAGTTTGACAAATCAACCTGACTCAAGTTAGACCCTAATTAGACTCCTCTTATTAAGTTAGATTTTAATATTTTAAATTTTCAAATAGTAACGTAAATCCCTGAATTTAAATTCATGATATCAAATTTGAAGCTAATTATATCATAAAATTCACACATAATTCTTAAAACATAAATATATCTAGTTAAATAAATTAAAATTACTATGTTAATTTAAAAATAAGAATTTTAATAATTAAATTAATCTTAAAATTCACTTAAGCATAAGAGACCATTATAAGTCAAATAATTATTATAAAATCATAAATCAATTATCATTTTTATTAATTTTAAAATTTTAAAATTAAAATATTATTATGCATAATAAAATTATAATAATCTTAATATCAAATATTTAAAAACATGAATCAAATCTAATTAAAAAAGAATATAGGATCCTACATCTCCTCGACTATTCTCTTATCGGAAAATTCTCTTATCAATTCTTCAGGCAATGTGAGAAATGAGGGAGAAGAAACCCTTTTTAATAGTATAAAATGATATTTTTTGAAAAATAAATAATAATTTAATTTTTATTTTTAATTTTTTAATTTATTTTTATTTTACTTTCACACACAAAAATAAACATTTCTTATGATTTACATACAAAAATAGAATATAAACTATTATTTCCTAAAAATCACATCACTCATTAGGAAATAAATTAATTAATAATTTAAATAATTGATAAAATTTCTAACATATCCACATAATTAATAAAAATCAATTTTAATAATTTCCTTAACCATACTATATAAAAAAAGAAAATTAATAATTTAAATAAAATAATATATTATTTATATTAATTAATTTATATTAAGAAAAAAATTAACGATGATTACACTTTAAAAGCTGAGTCATGCTAACTTAAAAAAAGCCAATGCTTTAGCATCAAATTAGAGGAAGTCAATATTAAGTCGAACATCTTCAAGTCTCAGGTCCAAAATATAAACTTTATTTTCTATTTCCACAATGATTGTAAGAAAAATATTAAAAACTCCTCTCTCAAACTATTGAGAAACTAAAATAAGAGATTGTTTGTGAAGAGAACAAATATTCATTTAACATATCAATTAATAATTTTATAAATTAATATCAAATTATAATTTCACTAGATTCATTACATGTATTTGAAAACATCCACTTTTCAAAGTAAAAAAATGGGGGATCGGTGGTTGGAATCAAAACCAGAACCAATCCCATGAGGTTCAATGCTTATTCCCAAAAGTTAGGAATCAAAATAGTTAGTTTGGAAATCAGTTACTTGGGATAGTTTCTACACATTGTCATCGATTAAAGAGAAACGGAAATATTACCAATAATAAAATATTACTGAAAAGTGACTGCCTCACACAAATGAGGTTTGTTGTATTACTAATTGAATGTAATTTTTATGGGAATTCAATTATAAAGAATGCAAAATATCTTCACATATTATTCAATTATAAGAAGCACATAGTCAAATTACTTTATATGTGTTATCACTATATTATTCAATTATAAGAAACATCTAGTCGAATGAGGTTTGTTGTATGACTGATTGAAGTATAAGGAATGCAAAAGTCCTTTACATATTATTGGAGTATAAGGAATACTTAGTCGAATTACTTTATATGTGTTATCACTATATTACTAGATAAACTCACTTCACATCCACATAACTTTGTTATTCTAATCTTTTATGTCATGTGAAAGAAAAAAAAGATGATGACAAAGTAAAAATTAAGCTAATAATGTTTAAATAAAGAACACTTTATTTAATTATTTTACCTATCCTTGTACTTAAATATTAGAACACTTTGTTATCTTAATCTTTCTTTATCTATCATTATACAACTAACATTATTGCATCCCGATGTCTTGTAAGCATATAATCATGTCATCTTAAATAATTTTCTCTCACCTTGTTATCTATCGAAATGATACATAATTATTCATAGATAAAAGTATTTCTTTTTCTATCTTTTCAAATAACTCTACACATCTAACTCAATATTTTGATCTAGGAAATATAAATCTTTTTCTATATATTATTTCTTAATTGATCAATAGTTAGATCCATAAAATATTATTGGTCTCACAACTATCATATAAATTATTTTTTAAATTTCAAAGATATCCAATGGTCACACAAAATCGAAACACTCATCATCATGTTTACCGTCCTAATTTTACTCTATGAATAATATATTTATCGATCTTTCCATCTTATTAAATAATTATTCTAAGGTTTAAAATTTTTAGTCAAAGAAACTTTTTGCCTATCCAATTTAACTATGTTTTACTATCTATTCCTATTGCTAAGATTACTAAAATTATATCTCATATATTTAGTCTCTAAGAATTACATTAAATTAATAATCCTAAATCAAATTGATGATCAATTTTGATATTATCAATATGATTAGTTCAATTAACCCTAAGCTTTTGTCTTATTAACTAGTTTAATTATCCCTAGATTAACTTACTGAATGAAATAGATACATTCTTATCTAGATTCAAATGTAAAGTTTTAGGTGAGTTGAATATTAGATTTTAACGATGAAATTAATTGATAAGTTTATGATCTAATCTATATTTTGAGTAAACATGACTAGCTTTGATCAAAGAGAGGAAAATTGATTGAAGCAAGAGGAATTGAATGTTGTGCCGGAGTTGAACATATTAGGAGATTGGATGTCAGGTCAAAGGATCGATTGACGTGCCGGTAGAAGGACTTCGTGTCATAAGTTCGGGCATCGAGCCGAAGGATCGGACATTGCACCAAGGAGATCGAAAATTACGAGAGTCAACATGCCGATTAGGCAATATATCGAAAGAGAGGATGATGTGCCGAAGGATCGGATGAAGTATCGAAAAAACCAATGACATACCAAACAATATATGATTCGTGCTTTGAAATAATTTATCTAGATTAAGTTTGTTTAGATCTAATTGAGTCAACATTGGGGTGAAACAATGTCAACTCAATTAGGGACCAATTGGGTCTGAATTAGGGCTAAATTGGTTTTATTATTTGGTCTATTTAATGTCCTATAGTAGGGTCTGGCAGTGGTACCACCCTAACATAGTCTCCCAAATTGTGTTAGGTGATGGTATCGCCCAGACACAATCAGGCGTGGTACTGTCTGTTATTTGGCTCATTCAATGTCTTGTAGCAAGGTCTGTTATTTGGCTCATTCAATGTCCTGTAGTAGAGTCTAGCGGTAGTATCACCCAAACTAGGCAATGACATAGTTTTTCAGACTGTGTCAAGCGATGGTATTGCCCAGTATTAGTATGTCAAGCGGTAGTACCGTCAGACTGGATGGTGATATCACCCAATGTCAAAAAGTACTAGCAGTGATACTGCCAATATACTGAAATCCCGAGGATTTAAATTTTTGGCTCAAATTTTGAAGTCATTTAGGGCCTATAAAATCCCTACTCATTCTTACATGATTAACATATGAACTAAGAGCATAAATGGGGAAAAATACTATTATAATCTTGAAAGTTTCTCTCCAGTGTAATTTCTATTTAAGGGAGGGTTGAGTGGTTATAAAGATTATCTCATAAACCTGTGAAAAGAAAAAAAAAGTTGTAAGAGGATAGTTAGTCTATACCCATTGAAGGAATACCGTTAGTAAACACTGATGGTCTCAACGGTAGAAAAATCAAGAATAAATGTAGGTCACGACTATCGAACAATCATAAATTCTGCCTCAATCACTTACAAAAATTTACAAGTTTAAACTCTTTTCGGATAAAAGCCTCATCGAACGGATCTTTGAATCAACATTATTTTTGTCCGAAGAAGGGCTGACTGTGCTACTCCTATTTATATAAATTTTTTTATATGGCATGCCAACAATATGCCAGGAAAAAATAGGTCATTACGCAACAATTAATGCAGAAAGATGAGCACTGATTTATGTTTACATGAACAATATGGAAGGAAGAAATAGCTTATCAAGCAACAATTGATGCAGAAAGATGAACATTGATGCAGAAAGTTTATCTCTCTTCTGCCGCCTTCCAAGTCAAGTAATCTCAACCATCTGAACATCTAAAATAACATCAGTTAGAGAGAGAGAGAGAGAGAGAGAGAGAGAGAGAGAGAGAGGAACGAAACGTGAATTTTCAATTTGTACAACAGAAATACTTGGAAAATTAATTCCCAATGTAGCTAAGACAGAACTCAGTGTCTATGTTGATTGTAACATAACCAATAATCTATTGTTGATTATTATCAAGATGTCATGGGGTTTTCATTTGAAATGATTAATTAGTATAGAAACAAACAAGTTAATATGATGTTTAGCATCCGTACTTATGTTTGACTTCATCATATATGTATTTGATTAAGTTGTCTTTTAACATGCATCTTAAGAGTAATACTTAGTTTAAAGAGTAATACCTAATCAGATTAGATAAGAATTAGACCTAATTAACTGAAACGATGGCCTAATATTATTGTTCTAAATCTAGTTCCTTATTATCATAACTCCTAAATTAACAGAAAATTCCTAACATCACTAAATCATGATTCCAATCATAATTTCATGAATATCTTAATGATGTCTTCCAAAAAATAGAAACATATATAAAAAATTCCCCTCTATTTCTTTTCTCTTCTTCTTAATTTTTTTTTTTGTTTATTTAATAGAGAGGATCAAGTCGGTTGCATGAGGCGGTAAAAATTATTCTCTTAAATAATTATTTGCAATTAGGTAAAGAATAGTTATTGTATTTTTTTCTCTTAACAAAAAGTTTAATTTACATCCCAAAGTCAGAATGTAGCTAAGGATAATCGATCTTCGAAATTCCAATTGTGCTAGTTCAATTACACTAGTAGAATCTTGAACAAATTTCTTGAACATAGATATCTATGTTCTCAAATGGTCCAACCTATCTTAAACTCGAATCATCATGTATTTCAAATCTCACATGGTGTTCAACTTAAGTGTCCTCATCTTCAAAACAGTGCAATTAGTATCGTATAGTATACATATAAACATATTTCCATTGCATGGTATTTATTACATGGTATCCAGCTCCTATGAATGAGCCTTATCTCGACTCACATGGACAAAAATTCTTATACCACAAGATCAAGATGATCATTTTGGGGTTATATTAACACCAAAGCATACACCACAAGAGGTCAATTTTGTTCCAGGAAGATTAATTGCCTTGTAATCAATCCGTCACCTTTTTATGTTAGTTATTACAGTGTCCATCCGTCAGGAGAAATCGCATGAATTTACAACCAAGGGGCGAGGAGGCTGCCATGTCATCGAAGACTTCCTTTGGCCACACAGCTTCCCTATCGTTCTACAAAAAAGTGAACCAACCCAACCTGAAAACAAAAAAAAGGAAGAGTGTAGATGATGAATCTTTCTCGGTGTTATTTCTGTTCTAGATTTCGATTGGACTTCACTACATGAGTTTAGTACTAGTTCTCATCAAGCAAGGAAAAGAAGAGCAAGTGCTCCCTACCAGTTTAGTGTGTAGATCATGTCGGGGGTCAGCATAGTACTGACCTCGATGAACAACCCCTCGTAGACCGGGTTACAACCAGTCGTCGTCTGATAGCAGAAGATCAAAAGAGAATGCATGTTAGTGCAAGAAAGCAAAAGAAAGAAGAGAGAATTCACGATACTGACTGACAGTCCAATATGTGAAGAAATGAGTCCCGTTGTCCCCCTCCCGTTTATGATTAACCTGGACATCCAGAATATACATGTAGAGGTGGGTGATACATATCTATCGACACACCATCTGCAACATCACAAAAACAAGAAAAAAGCTGGTCATTACATGCCATCCAGCTGTTCATGTAATATTTGGGCCCTTTTTCCCCTTTGCTAAGGATTGATTCGGATTTCGGTGTAGTCAGTCAGGCTCGGACCACCCCCTCCGTTCAACCCATTCGGACTAGTCGGGTCATTGGGCTCCTCCAAATTTGATCTTGATGGCCTTGTAAAGTTTTCGATTATTCTTTTATAGCATTACCGTAGCTTTTTGGCCCTCGTAAGTTGTATAACCATGAGAGACAGAGATAAAAAGAGAGATAAAGAGAGAGAGAATATGGAATATTTATCAGCAGCCTACATAAGAAGATTAAAATCAATCAAAGAATAACAGTGCTTCCTCTCTCTCTCTCTCTCTCAGGCAATGGAGCACTCTGGCGGCAGGCCCTGAGGGAACCTCTTGAGGTCACTACAGTAGTTGTAGACCATGTAGTTCCTCTGCACCCACTGCATCCTCTGTTGGCCTGTCAAGTCCAGCTCCTGGTTCCACCACCCGCTGTTGCCGGGAGCCGCGTTGGAAGCACACCTGGAGGCGGCAGAAGATGGAACGCAAGCGTCAGCCCTGAAGTCTCTGTACGACGCCGTGAACGGCGCCTTGGACCAGTCGGTCTTCACCAGCCCACCTCTGGTCGCCCAGTCGTCGGCATTCCAGAGGCTGGAGTAGATCCTCATGGGCTGGTTCTTGGGGAACGCGATGCCCCTCGACTCCAGGTTCTTGAAGTCTCGGATTGGCGTGCCGTCCACCATGAAGCTGAAAGGTTGATGCAGATTCATGGTGAGCATAACTGTAATGGAATGAGAGTAGGCAGCATATCGAGTGGAATACGCACATGACATGTCTTGGGTTCCAGAGGATGGAGTAGGTGTGGAAATCCTTGGTGGGATCGAACCAGAGCTTGAACTGCATCTCCCTGTTCCCCTTTCCCTGGGTGAACACGTTGGTGTGGAGAGTGTACGGATCGCCGCTGAGGTTGCCCAGGAACTCGAAGTCGATCTCGTCGTGCGTCGGCCCTTGCGAGGACAACTGCACACAGCAAGCAACACAACGAATCAGTTCTCCACCTCCAACCCAGGGCTTCAGAGTATCCAACGATTCACGATGAGGAAAGGGCAACTAGGGCGCACATAGTAAGCCGTGACGGTGCCGGCGGAGTTACCGGGCACGAGCTTGATCTGCATGTCGATCTTGCCAAAGAGGTACTCGTTCCTGGACTGGAATCCCGAACCGGTCGTCTTGTCGAGGGTAAGGGTGAGGAGCTGGCCGCCCTCGAGGATCTTCGCGCGGCCGTCACCCCAGGTGATGTCGAAGTCCCGGTAGAAGTTGCCTGCCGTGGCGATGGCCGCCAAGGAGCAAGCTATCAGGAAGAACCGTATCACCATGATACCAACAACGGCAGTGGAGCAAAAGTAGCTGAACCAATGCCCGAATTAACACAGTGATAGTAGCAGTAGTAGGATGTGGTGAGGAGTGAGGTTGAATGGTGCGTTTATATAGGATGGGAGGTTGCCACAGATCTATGGGTTGGCAATGGGCAGGAGATAGCAATGGTGGGGCTTCGGAACGCGGACTGCTGCTGCTGCTGCTGCTTGTGCGCTGAGTTTGATAAGGTGAGTGGGGAGGAAGGTGGGGAGGGGTATGGCGAGGCCAGCTTGCATTGTAAAGTTGATGCAACCCGGCCGACAGGGCGAACAAAAGCCAGCTGCTTGATCCGTGCAATGCGTGTTTGATTTGCTCACTGCTCAAGATCGGGCCGAGGAGGAGAAGAAAGGAAGATGGAAGCCAACGTGACGGAATTTTCCAGCTGTAGCGTGTGGTCCGGCTGTTGGTGCGTAGCTGTTGGTCACTTGCGGCAGTGTCGTGGTACGGAGAGGCCTGTAGAGGAATCCGCGCGAGGGGAGGGAAGAGACAGGGAAGGTGACGACTGCCACATGAATGACCAAATCCGAGTTCAATCAGGAACGAGTTGAATCGAGTCGGATTGAGCGACGGTAACGAGCCTAATCCGCTCAACCAAGACTCGACTCGGTGGGCTGACCTGATTTGACCCGCTTGATTTCTTCCAGCGGAATCGAAACATGGATATGAGATTGTGTGGTGAGTTTTGTTAGTGTCAACAACATTAAGCCGTGGCCTCGGAGCCAACACGGTTGGGTTCGTGTCCGAATGAGCGGGGATCTTTCTGGACTACCCTTGAGAGTGCTGAGGTAGCCGACTACGTTGGTCCGGTCTCAACGGGACAGTCATTTCTTCTGGAAGGGAACTCCTCGCCTGGGCGCTATTGGGAAATCTTGGGGGCGACATCACATGCGCAGTGGAAGAACAAGAAAACAAAATCCCCGATTCTCAAAGAGATGTTCATCGTCATGCGAAGATTGGTGCGTAAAATCCGCGAAACTTAAATCTGCGTATAGAGTAGATTGTGTTACCTAGGGAGATTGTATATCCCTGTTTCCTTGTAGATCTTTAGGAGAGGGTGAAGGAGGTCAAGCGTCCTCCTCTCTAGCAGTAATCTACACAGCAAGGCTACGACGACGCTTCTCAAAACTCTAGGCCTGCTCTGAGGTGGAGAGGGGGAGGAGAATAGAAGAGGCAAGCAAAGGCTCTAGCCTATGAGGCTCTGAATCCCTCCTATTTATAGAGGTCTCCTGTCAAACCCTAATGGATCCTCCCCTAGTAGGTATTGGATCTACATCCAATAATCCAAGCCTTTTAGATTAGTAGATCTCTATCCAATAATCTCTCATAGGCTCTTATTGGATCTCGTCCATGGGATCCAATAATTCAGGGGCTTATTGGATATCCAATAAGACAAGGGCTCTATCGGATATCTCATATTCGAACCTCTACTCATCGCAATACCTACCATATGTGTGTGACCCTCTAGGCCCAATATCGAGTTGGCCGTGAGTCATACCTGTCAGAACTCCTTCTAACTCAGCGAATTATTATCTCTGTAATAATTCACTTGACTCATCGACTACGGACGTACTAGGCCACTATGCCATAGTCCTCAAATGATATAGGGGAATCCAATCCATTTGACCTGTCTGTCCTCAGTTACTGTGTACCTATAGTCCCTCATCCATCTAATATCCCAAAGACCGTATATCGAGCATGGTGCTGTCAGACCCATACGGTTTCTACTCGAGTCTCGCTCTAATCGGATTCTCCCGGAGAACTCTTTCTCTCTCAACCCGAATAACCCTAGCAAAGGATTTGTCTGAGCAAGAACATATAAGATATTCATCTCATGACGCCGAGAGTGGATGATCCTCTATTGACACTCAATAGCCCTCGTAAGGTCGACTACCACTCCCAATGACTAGATGTACTAGATCTGGGACAGCCAAACCTATAAGTCTGGTATCAAAGAGTGGAGCACTCATACAGGACATCCTTGGTGTCTAAAGTTTAAGGATCAGATATACCACTAGGATTACAGAATCGTTGTCTGACAATAAGGCATCATCAATCATCCAACATTCCGTAAGCGGGTCAATCAATGAACTCATTCTCCAATGAGCACCTGTACTGTATCCCTAGTGTCTCTACACGAGCAGCTATGAGACTAGCTGCATCCATCATATAGACGGGTATACAGCACACCAGTCTGTCCGATTATCACGATGTCCCTCTCAAGTAACCTGTGACCGGAATTATTTAGGATCTGTGTTTAAAGGTGAATCGATCTCATTATCGTGATCTCATCAAGATCCGATTCCCATTGCACAAATCCAAGGACATCAAAATATATATATATATATATATATATATATATATATATATATATATATATATATATATATATATATATATATATATATATATATATGCAATAGTTATAAAGTGATATATGCCAAAATATAATAAGTAAAAAGATTATGTATCAAGTCACACGTGCCATCACTCACGTGATTGGCTTGCTGGGCACCTATGACTAGCAATCTCCCACTTGACCTAAAGCCAATCACCTATGTGTCTGATCCCCATCAGACCTCTGTGACGCTCAAAGACAATCTGAGACAACGACTTTGTCAGTGGATCTGCAATATTATCTTCGGATGGAACTCTTTCCACTATTACATCTCCTCGGGTTACGATCTCTTTGATAAGGTGGAACCTCCTCAGAACATGCTTAGATTTCTGATGAGACGTGGTTCTTTCGCTTAAGCAATCGCCCCGTTGTTGTCGTAATATAAAGAGATTGACTCCTCGCTACCCGGCACGACTCCCAAATCTGTGATGAACTTCTTCACCCAGACTCCTCCTTTGCTACATCTGATGCAATAATGTAATCCGCCTCTGTGGTCGAGTCAGCAGTTGTATCTTGCTTGGAACTCTTCTAGCACACTGCTCCTCCATTCAAGGTGTACACATACCCTGAATTCGACTTGCTATCATCGACATCAGATTGAAAACTTGAGTCTGTGTAGCCTTCAACCTTAAGGCTACTACCTCCATATACTAGTAAAAGATCCTTAGTCCTTCTCAAGTACTTAAAGATACACTTTACTGCTTTCCAGTGCTCCAAGCTTGGATCCGCCTAATACCTGCTAGTGACACTCAGAGCATACGCTATATCAGGCCTAGTACATAGCATGACATACATGATAGACCCTATTGCTGAGGCATAAGGTATCATATCCATGTTCGCCCTTTCTTCTGGAGTCTTTGGGGACATACTCGTAGAAAGCGATATCTCATGTCTAATCGGTATGAGACCTCTCTTGGAATTTTCCATGCCAAACCTTTTGACAATGGTTTCTATGTAACTGGACTGGGACAAGCCAAGCATCCTCTTGGATCTATCTCTATATATTCTAATCCCTAAGATATAGGATGCTTCCCCTGAGTCATTCATGGAGAAGTGTCTAGATAACCATGTTAGGATCGGAGCGGCACTAAGAGGGGGGGTGAATTAGTGCAGCGGATTAAAACTTCGATTTTAACAAGTTCTTTCGTACGATAAGAACGGAACTTGAAAAGTTTAACTTGAAAGCGTATTCTTAAAGTTGCGCAGCAAGGGTAATAAGGAACTAAAGCAGTAAGAAGATTTGCAGTAATGTAAATGACAATAATAAAATGCAAACCAGAGATTACACCGATTTTTAGAGTGGTTCGGTCATATGACCTACTCCACTTGCGATGCCCCTCTTCGATGAGGCTCCCACCTTCCACTAGCAAATCTCTTGAAATGGAAGGGTAAAGTTTACCCCTCTTACAACCTTTTACAAGCAGTTCAACCTCTTACAAATTTTCAATAAGAAAGAAGGAGGAGAACTCTCTAGCAAATTGAAAACAAGACTTGCTAAGACTTTCTAAGACTTTTCTCTCAATCAAAATGCATCTCAAAAGTTGTTACCTCAGCTGAGATTTGAGGGGTATTTATAGGCCTCAAGAGGATTCAAATTTTGGGCTGCAAAATTTGAATTCTCTTAGGGTTCCCGGTGCTGGAGGTGCCACCGCCCAGCCAAGCGATGCCACCGCCCAGCGCTCGGGTGCTGGACGGTGCAACTGCCCAGCCAAGGAGGTGTCACCGCCCAGCACTCGAGTGCTGGGCGGTTTCACCGCCCAGCCAGGCGGTGCCACCGCCTGGCTCTCCGATTCATTTGTTTGGCTTAATTTTAGCCCAAACCAAATCTGACTTTGGGCCCAGTTGGCCCCTAACCAGGATATAGGATTATCTCTTAATCCTAATCCTAATTACAGGTGAACTACATAACACAAAAAAACATCCTAAGCAAGTTTTGTAACCGCGAACGTCGAGTCTTGTTCCGGCGAGCTTTCCGACGAACTTCTTCCGACGGACTCCCTGCAAGCTCCCAATCTTTGTGATGACTTTAACGAGTAGCCGAGCCTTCTCGGTGATCTCCGCGAGCCTTCGACGATTTCTTCGGCGAACTTCCGACACGTTCCCGATTTCTTCTCGGTTGGTTCCGGCAGCATCTCCGGTGATTCTTCGGTCTCTTAAACGTCCATCGAGCTCGACTCCGGTATCCTTGCTTTATGTTTTCTGATTATCATAGTTAATCCTGCACACTTAACTCAATAATATGGATTAGATCAATTAAACCATCAATTGATTATATCATCAAAATCCGAGATTCAACAAACCAAGCCTTTACTGTGGATAGCATTCCTACATCATTCTCAATGATCAGGATGTCATCCACATATAACACCAAAAAGGTGATAGCGCTCTCACTTACCTTCTTGTATACACAAGGCTCATCTTCGTTCTTAACGAAGTCATAAGATCTGATTGCCTTATCAAATCTTATGTTCCAACTTCGGGAAACTTGCTTTAGTCCATAAATGGATCTAAGCAACCTACACACCTTATCTGGGCAGTTCTTGGACACGAATCCCTCAGGTTATAACATATACACCTTCTTGAGGTTCCCATTGAGAAATGTTGTTTTCACATCCATCTACCAGATCTCATAATCATAGTGTGCTGCAATAGCCAATAGAATTCCGATGGAATTTAGCATTGCTACGAGTGAGAAGGTTTCGTCATAGTCAACACCTTGCCTTTGACGATACCCCTTAGCCACTAGCCTTGCTTTATAGGTCTCTACCTTTCCATCTACTCCGATCTTTTTCTTAAAGATCCACTTACAACCGATGGGTACAATACCTTCGAGCGCATCAACCAGGTTCCAAACCTTGTTGGAGTACATAGAATCCATCTTAGAATTCATGGCTTCTTGCCACTTCCCGGAGTCTATACTCATAATAGCCTCCTCGTAGGTCTGAGGATCAATATCCTCAACATCCTCTCCTCTAAAATGTCCCACATATCTCTCAAGAGGATGGGATACTCTATCAGACCTACGTAAAGTTGAAACTTGTGTATTGGGTACCTGAATAGACTCGGGCTGTAGAGTGATGCTTGAGCTTGGTTCTCCAACCTCGCTCAACTCTATCATTCTCCCACTATCTCCGCTAAGAATGTGTTCCTTCTCAAAGAACACTGCTCTCTTAGATACAAAGACCTTTTGGTCCTCGAGATGATAGAAATAATACCCACAAGTTTCCTTGGGGTATCCCACAAATTTACATCGCTCTGTCCTTGCTTCTAACTTATCGGGGTTGTGTCTTTTAACGTGGGCAGGGCAGCCCCAAATCTTAACAACCTTAAGATCAGGCTTCTTCCCTTTCCATATCTCTCATATGGTATAGACACTACTGACTTAGTTGGAACTCTATTCAGAAGATAAGCTGCGGTCTCTAAGGCATATCCCTAGAATGAGATAGGTAGGTCAGCGAAACTCATCATGGATCATACCATATCTAATAGCGTACAATTTCTCCTTTCAGAGACACCATTGAGCTGAGGTGTATAAGGAGGTGTCCATTGGGATAATATCCCATGGTCCTTGAGGAACTAAGTAAACTCTGTACTTAAGTACTCACCTCCCCGATCTGATCGAAGAGTTTTGGTACTCTTTCCAGTCTGGTTCTCCACCTCAATTCTTATACTCTTTGAATTTCTCAAAGGCCTCGGACTTGTACTTCATTAAGTCTACATATTCATACCTTGAGAAATCATCAATAAAGGTAATGAAGTAGGAGTAACCACCAATGGCATGAGTTGACATGGGTCCACATACATCACTATGTATGAGTTCAAACAGCTCAGTGGCTCTCTCTCTAGTTCCACTAAATGGAGAGTTGGTCAGTTTTTCACGAAGGCAAGGCTCGCAAGTTGCATATGACTCATAGTCAAATGAATCTAGATATTCATCATTTAGCAACTTTTGAATCATTCCCTCATGGATGTGACCTAGCCTACAATGCCATAGGTATGCACTGTTCACCTCATATCATTTCCTCTTAGACACACTTACATTCATGATATGTGTAGTGTCTAGCATAAACAAACCTTTATGCAATATTCCTCTCGCCAATCTGCCCTCGGCTTTGCTAAAATTTACAATAAATTGTAGATGTGATAAGCAATACTGGTATCCAATACCAATGCACTATCACAAAAATCTGACAATTGGAGATTGATCATGAATGTACCTGAAGCTTCTCCAAACTTCTATTTTGCCCTCTCTACAAGGTACTCTTTGCAGTTCCTCTTCCAATGCCCATCTTTGCCATAGTGAAGACACTGGCCTTTGTCCTTTGTGTTGAATCTCATATTTTGATAATGAAGTCAATTGTCATTTATTATCTAATCTATATGTTGAGATAAGTGTGCAGGATTAACTACATTGAAAATAAGATATACAATAGGAGTTACGCCGGAGTCAAGACAATGATCACGTTGGGAGTTCGAGAGTTCGACGGAAGTTCGGACAGTCGTCGGAGGTTTTGCGGGAACAAATCTGAGAAGTCCATGAGCTTGCCAAAGAAGCTCGTCGGAACTCGCCAAGTGGATCGTCGCAAGTCCAGGAGTTTGCTGGAAGTCCGTAGAAGCATCACCGAGGGTTCATCGGATGATCGACGGAAGTTCGCCGGAAGAAGCGATTGACGCACCAGAGCAAGTTGCAGTAAATATCTTAGGAAAAATTGTAGTTAGCACAATAATTAAGTTGGAAATGGGAGGTGATCCCATTAACTTAATCTTGGGGCAATTGGGCCCCTAAAAAAACCCAAATTGGGCCGAATGGATCAACCCATTCGGACCCTGATTTTTGCCAAGCGGTTCAACCGCCTCAGTCAGGCGGTGGCACCGCCTGAGCTCAGTCTTCGAGCTCTGGTAGGAGGTGCAACCACCCCTGACAGAGGTGGCACCGCCTAGGCTCAATCTCCGAGCTCTGGCTGAGCGGTGCAACCGCCTCAGTCAGGAGGTGGCACCGCCTGAGCTCGGTCTTCGAGCTCTGGCAAGAGGTGCAACCGCCCCTGACAGGAGGTGGCACCGCCCAGAGGCTCAGTCTTCGAGCTCTGCCAGGCGGTGCAACCGCTCCAGTCAGGCGGTGCAACCGCCAGATCCCGGAATTCCGGGAATTGACAATTTTTAGCTCTAAATTCAAACTGGGTTGGGGCCTATAAATACTCCACCCATTCAGCACTGAAAGGTAACATATACACACCGAAATCCTGATCTTATTCTGTGATTCTTAGAGCTCAAAATTGTTGTAAAGGCTAAAAGTCCTTCTCCCTCTTTTCTTCCAAGTTCTGACCTTTAAAGAGAGGAGAGAAAATTCTGTAAGGGTTGTCTCCTAAGCCCGTCAAAAGGAGTGAAACTGTAAAAGGGTGGTTGGCCTTCGCCTATTGAAGGAAGGCCTCTAGTTGACATCGGTGACCTCGTCGGTGGAGGAAGCCAAAAGTGGAGTAGGTCAAGATTGACCAAACTACTCTAAATCTCGGTTTGCATTTACTTTGAGCATCTTATCCTTACTGCAAATCTCCTCAAAAGCTTACTGCTTTCTACGCATATACGATCGGGTTTCAAGCTTTACACTTTTCGAATCGACGTTTAGACATAAATCAGTTTTATCGTACGATCATCATATTTCAGTTTGCGTTTACGTTTTGATTTCTATCATAACTGCAAACTGCCTTTATATCCTTACTTTAACTGCATCTCACTTAATCAAGTGATTTACGAATCAGCATTTAGACGTAAATCAGTTTTTTTCGTACGAATATCATATTTCAGTTTACGCCTACTATCTGATTTGAACCATAACTGCAAACTGCACTTATATCTTTGCTGCATCTCTCTTAATCAAAAGTTAAAGTGATTTACGAATCGACTTTCCTACCGAAATCACTTTTATCGAACGAACGCGATTTTTATCGTAGAAGGTTTTCCGCTGCACTAATTCACCCCCCCCCCCCCCTCTTATTGCTCTTGATCCTAACAATTGGTATCAAAGCGGGGTTAACTCTCAAACGGATTAAAACCCAAGAGAGATGGCATACGCCAGAAACCAAGAGGGTCATTCTATTACACGTCCACCCATGTTCAATGGGACGGAATACACCTATTGGAAGACCCGAATGAGGATCTTTCTTATTTCTATGGATTTTGAACTTTGGAATCTTGTCGAAAATGGATTTTCGAAGTCTTCTCTTCCAATGATCGATTGGAATGAATTGGAGAAGAAGGCTTTCGCTCTTAATGCAAAGGCTATAAATGCCTTATTTTGTGCGCTTGATAAAAATGAGTTCAACCGTGTTTTGGTTTATAAAACTACATTTGATATTTGGCACACACTCGAAGTAACTCACGAAGGCACAAGTAGAGTGAAAGAGTCAAAAATCAATCTTTTGTTACATTCTTTCGAACTTTTCCGGATGAAACCGAGTGAGACTATTGGCGACATATTTACCCATTTCACGGATGTCGTCAACGGTCTAAAAGGACTCGGAAAAAGTTTTTCGGATTTTGAGCTCGTAAATAAGATTCTAAGATCCCTTCCTAAGAGTTGGGATCCTAAAGTCACTGCTATTCAAGAGGCGAAAGATCTAAACAACTTCCCTCTTGAAGAACTAATCGGGTCATTAATGACCTACGAGATGACTTGCAAAGCTCATGAAGAGCAAGAAGACATCCTTCCAAAGAACAGGAAGGATATGACACTTAGAACTTCAGAAGACCACTTGAGAGAAAACTCAAGTGATGAGGACTGTGACGATGACTTGGCACTTCTAATAAGAAAATTTAAAAAATTTATTAAAAGAAACAAGTTTAAGAATGACACAAAAAATAAACTTGAACCCAAGAAGGACCAAGTTATTTGCTATGAGTGCAAAAAGCCGGGACACTACAAGAGTGATTGTCCCCAAGTCAAAAAGAGAACATCAAAGAAGAAGGCGCTCAAAGCAACATGGGATGACTCGAGCATGTCCGAAGAAGAGGAGTCTAACACCGAGCAAGTTGCTCATTACGCCTTAATGGCCATCGGAGAGGAGGTAACGAATTTAATAGATGCAGATTTATCATTTGATGAATTATTAAATGCCTTCCATGACTTATTTGATGAATGCAAGATTATTAGTAGAAAATACAAATTGCTAAAAAAGGAGCATGATAGTCTTACTTGTAATTTCGATAAGTTAAAAACTGAATATCATGATAGTTTAGGTTCATACATAAAATGTCATGATCTAGAAACTCTCCAAAAAGAAAACTTGCTACTTAAGGACACCTTGAAGAAATTCGAGGTTGGTAGTAAGTCCTTGAACATGATCCTTGCAAACAAGGGTCACGTTCCCAAAAGAAGTGGAATCGGATTTGTGAGAAGTCCTCACCAAAATCCAACCACCTTCATAAAAGGCCCCATCTTACATGTTCGACACCAAAACAAATGTAACTTTTGTTGTAAACTTGGACACAAAACGCATTATTGTCCATTCAAGAAAATTAGTCCAAACAAATTAATTTGGGTTCCTAAAGGAACCATGATAAATTCTATGTAACATGATAAACAATGTAGATCTATTTTTGAGGCACCCAAAAGCAAACGGGTACCTAAAGATCATCCTTTCTTGTAAAGACATAAAACATCTTAAGCTGGGAGCAAGAAATAATATCCTGCTCTTTGAATTCTCGATATTCATGACCCGAGATCCAAAAAGAACTCGTGATGCTCTCTAGCCTAAATAACAGAAGAGGATTAGAAGGTTAAAATTACAAATGTGATATAGATACAATCCTATTTGATCTCTCAGAATTGGAAACCTATGATTCTCACTTCACATATCCTCTAGATTTTCAAACTCATTGATTTCATCCGTTCGTTACTTTTAAATCCAACTATATCATGAACTTACTAAGTTTGTCATGAACTTGCAAGGCTTACCAACCTGAACAATCTGTCATAAATATGTACACGACATTTAGAGTATGCACGTCACAAGATCTATCTAGATCATGCAAAATTTCTTATCTTATAATGAAAATTCTTACGTAATTACGTAAGTAAAGTTGATTACTCTGAATGAAAATTCTTCTCAAGTCAAAAACATTCAAATCAGATCACACTGTGGTCAGAATAAGTGCTCACCACCTGCAGGCGGTGGCACCGCCCCAACTAGAGGTAGCACCTCCGGCTGTCACGTGTTGCAAGTGGTTGCACCGCCCCAGCCAGCGGTGTAACCGCCCGCAATTCTGCCTCTTTTTAACCCAAGCTAGGGCCGACGGTGGAACCGACCCCAACTCACTCCCTTCCCCTCTTTACTCTTCCAAAGCTTCGCCACCTCCATTTCACCCCTCATAGCATCCCAAATACTCCTCATTTTGAAGCAAAAGATCAACAATCTCTCCTTCTATTGAAGATCTCACTAAGGTATTCTCTAAGAACCCCTTAAATTCTGTTTTTGATTCATTTACTCTTGCTCATTACTATCCTCTTAAATAGTAGTAGTTATGGGGTCTAGAAGATCCTCAAGGGACAAAGGGAAGAGGAGATTAGTGGAAGATTTTGATCTTACCCTTTTCGATTCAAAATATCATGCTGAAAAGTTTTCCTCTTTCGAACTTAGGAGTGTCAATAAGGGAAAACATGTAGATTTAAATGAACTAAGAGACTTAGAGACAATCCAATGGTTTGCAAACTTAGATCTACTCTCTATTTTACAAATTAGTGAACCCATCTATCCAAGACTTGTTAGATTGTTTTACAACAATATACAAGTAGATGAAGAAGAAAGAATGTCTACCTATCTCTTAGGACAACACATCTCCATTACGGATAAATTCATTTGCGACATGATAGGCATTCCCATAAAAAATAGAGGACTTTACTTTAGAGGATCATGGGATGATGAAACTGTTGGGACAACATATGTTGAAGCCTTAGGAACAATTTTCGCCAATCCCAACTTAGCATTTGTTCCTAAAAGTTGTGAACATCTACTGTCACTAAACACTAAGGTACTTCATCATATCCTAACTAGCATCATTCTCCCTAAACAATACCATCATGATGAAGTAAGCCAATTAGAATTAGGAACTATGTATTGGATCATGAAAGGACATGACATCTGTCTTGGTTATCTTATCCAGCAAAACATGTTAGAACTATCTAAGAAAGACATGATGCTTCCATATGGTGATATAATCACTAGAATACTGAAAGCCTACGATATTCCAATACCACCGGAAGAAGAAGTAATAAAAGTAGATAGGTTTAGCATAATAAACAAAAATCTACTTCACCGATTAAGATGTGTTTATAGAAACGGTAACTGGGTTAGAATGCCTAGAAGAACCGATCCTCCTCAACCTGAACCAGAACCGGAAACACCAGTCTTTAGGGGTATTCAATCTCCTCTGATTTGTCCCTTTGAAGAAACACATTCATTTGAGCAAGTGCATACATCATCTGTCGAAGATATTAGGATTCGGATGGACCGATTTGAACAAAGACAAGAACGGCTTGAACATCGACAAGATTAAATCCTATCTGAGCTGCAGCAAATTCATCGACAATTTGACTCTTTATTTAGGCACTTTAATTTTTCACCTCCTGAATGAGCTTGTACGTGTATATATGAACATAATCACCTATTGTTTTTATAAACTTTTTATGTTACTCATCACAATGCCCTGCGCCTTGATCTTTGATATGGTTACCTGATGTATTTGTTTGTGAGCAGAGTTATGAACATCACTCATTGTTTAATCTCGTTACTCACTATCGGATTTTACATTGAAATTAAATGTTTTGGTTTCCATGATAAATATGATTTGAGAAAATGATATACCAATGCAGTTCATGCGTCATATTGCCATAATATTAAACATCAACTAGCTGATATTTCTACAAAACCTCTAAATGAAGAACAATTTGATTTTATAAGAAGAGAATTAGGAATGTTGATGTGTCCGAATACATAAACTAGTTAAAATTATCTTTTGGACTTTATTGAATGATCAAATCACTTGATTGTCATTACATGCCTAAATAACATGTTGGAAATTATGTGTTGAATACAAAAATTTTCATAACAATAAGCATGTTTTGTCTTCATTATTTGTATTTGAAAATCAATAGCATAGTCTTGTCCGAATGCATGAAAGTGTTAATTTCATTTTCGGATTCGCTTAACAATTGGTATCCTAACAATCGGATTTTCTCATACACTTATGAAAAATATTTTTCTGAAATGGATTTGATGAAATGATTCCTACTTATAAATTCCATCTTGAAATATGGATGATAGTGTTTTTACTTGCAAAGATTTGTTTCACATACATATCTTGATCCTTGTAAAAATGAAGCATGATTTAATCTCTCATCGATTTTAACTTCACTCAAAGTAAAATCACAAATAGCCTTCCTCCTTCATGCAAAAAGATTATAACAAATAAAAAGGAAGAAGTATTCAAAGCAATCTATGTATCATGCTTTCCTTTATATGCTTGGAAAATAACATGTAAAGGCATGAACAACTATCACACTTATGCTCAAAATTCGCTTATTGTTCTCCTACTATCACAATTATCATGCTTTTTGTTGATGACAAAGGGGGAGAAATATATGAGTATTAATGTCATGCTTGCATCACCAAGAGATATATGAATTGATGCTATAATTTGCATTATGCCTTGTTTGTATCATGTAATGATATCAAAATCTTACTTCGCAGTTTTACATGTTGATATCTTACAATATGATGAATTGCTACTATTACCATCATTCAAACTTGTTATGTAAAATTTGAAAATGAATGTCAAGCCTTGACATCATCTTCAGAGAGAAACATCATGATGGGAATCATGATGGGAGTATTGATAAGTTTAAATGATTTTAACTTATCAATATGTCTCTTGAATTCAAAGGTTTTGAATTCAAGAATGACTTATCTCAAGTATGGCATATAGACAGGGGGAGTTAAGATTAACTCCATTATGTTGAAGTCAATTGTCATTTGTTATCTAATCTATATGTTGAGATAAGTGTGCAGGATTAACTACGATGAAAATAAGATATGCAACAGGAGTTGCGCCCGAGTCAAGACAATGATCACGTTGGGAGTTCGAGAGTTCGACGGAAGTTCGGACAATCGTCGGAGGTTCTATGGGAACAAATCCGAGAAGTCCATGAGCTTGCCAAAGAAGCTCGTCGAAACTTGCCAAGTGGATCGTCGCAAGTCCAAGAGTTTGCCGGAAGTCCGCAGAAGCATCACCGAGGGTTCATCGGATGATCGACGGAAGTTTGCCGAAAGCTCGCCGGAAAAAGCGATTGACGCACCGGAGAAAGTTGCAATAAATATCTTAGGAAAAATCGTAGTTAGCACAATGATTAAGTTGGAAATGGGAGGTGATCTTATTAACTTAATCTTGGGGCAATTAGGCCCCTGAAAAAACCCAAATTGGGCCGAATGGATCAACCCATTCGGACCCTGATTTCTGCCAGGCGGTTCAACCGCCTCAGTCAAGCGGTGGCACCGCTTGAGCTCAGTCTTCGAGCTCTGGCAGGAGGTGCAACCGCCTCAGTCAGGAGGTGGCACCGCCTGAGCTCGGTCTTCGAGCTCTGCCAGGAGGTGCAACTGCCCCTGACAGGAGGTGGCACTGCCCAGAGGCTCAGTCTTTGAGCTCTGCCAGGCGGTGCAACCGCTCCAGTCAGGCGGTGCAACCGCCAGATCCCGAAATTCCGGGAATTGACAGTTTTTAGCTCCAAATTCAAACTGGGTTGGGGCCTATAAATACCCCACCCATTCAGCACTGAAAGGTAACATATACACACCGAAATCTTGATCTTATTCTGTGATTCTTATAGCTCAAAATTATTGTAAAGGCCAAAAGTTCTTCTCCCTCTTTTCTTCCAAGTTCTGATCTTTAAAGAGAGGAGAGAAAATTCTGTAAGGGTTGTCTCCTAAGCCTGTCAAAAGGAGTGAAACTGTAAAAGGGTGGTTGGCTTTCGCCTATTGAAGGAAGGCCTCTAGTTGACGTCGATGACCTCGTCGGTGGAGGAAGCCAAAAGTGGAGTAGGTCAAGATTGACTGAACCACTCTAAATCTCGGTTTGCATTTACTTTGAGCATCTTATCCTTACTGGAAATCTCCTTAAAAGCTTATTGCTTTCTACACATATACGATCGGGTTTCAAGCTTTGCACTTTCCGAATCGGTATTTAGACTTAAATCAGTTTTATCGTACGATCATCATATTTCAGTTTGCGTTTACATTTTGATTTCTATCATAACTCCAAACTACCTTTATATCCTTGCTTTAACTGCATCTCGCTTAATAAAGTGATTTACGAATAAGCATTTAGACGTAAATCAGTTTTTTCGTACGAATATCATATTTCAGTTTGCACCTACTATCTGATTTGAACTATAACTGCAAACTGCACTTATATCTTTGCTGCATGTCGCTTAATCAAAAGTTAAAGTGATTTACGAATCAACTTTCCTACCGAAATCACTTTTATCGAACGAACGTGATTTTTATCGTAGAAGGTTTTCCGCTGCACTAATTCACCCCCCCACCCCCCCCCCCCCTCTTAGTGCTCTTGATCCTAACACTTTGTTGGGTCTTTCTTAGTAACCTTTACTTTACCTGGTCTGCCCTTGCCCTTTCCCTTCTTAAGGGACCTTTCTGCTTTCCTTTTCTATCTGGTCTCACCAGTGTAGAGAACTGGCTTCTCTTTCTTAATAGTACTCTCTACCTCCCTCGACATATTGAGGAGCTCTGGGAGAGTCACCTCAAGCTTGTTCATATTAAAATTCATTATGAACTATGAAAAGGAATCTGGTAGGGATTGAAGCACAATGTCCACACACAAGTTATCCTCTAGGACCATTCCTAGACCTGTGAGTTTCTCTATCCACTCAATCATCTTTAGGACATGGTTCTGAACCGGTGTCCCCTTAGTCATCCTAGCGCGGAAGAGGCTCTTGGATATCTCATATCACTGAGTCCTTCCCTATTCCTCAAACAATTTGTGGACATGTAGGAGAATGGATCTGGCATCCATCTTTTCATGTTGTCTCTGTAACTCAGGAGTCATAGAGCCCAACATATAGCACTGAGCAAAAGTGGAGTCATCAATGTACTTCACGTAGCGAGCGATCTCATCCTCGCTTGCCCCTTCTTCGAGCGTAGGCATCACTGTATCAAGGACGTACACGATTTTCTCCGTCGTGAAAACAATTCTCAAGTTACGGAGCCAATCCGTATAATTTGGACCAGTGAGGTGGTTGACATCAAGTATGCAATGTAAGGGATTTGAAAGCGACATTTTCTGAAAATAAAGATGCAGCAGAAATGAATAACATGCAGATTTTGTAAGAAATAAATTATCAATATATTGACTTCTATCTTAATATGCTCCCACTATTTTACTAACGAGTCACGCAACACCCTCAGCACGTGAAACGGAAGTCTCCGGCAGACTTCTAGTGGGGATCAGGATCTAATCAGCATCTTAGTGTAATCTCGAGGGACTCGACCAATCACACTAAGCCTAAAATGTAGGCAACTCTTGCCGATCACAACTCCTTGTGATTCTTGTCCTGTTCGGCCTCCGAATCACCCTGGTCTCAAGGGACTCGACCAACCATGATGCTCGGTTAAGTCAACACCTTTGTTACAAGATGAGTCTGATTTGATGATATACCCTCGAGGGACTCGACCAAACATACCATGTCCTCAGGTCGCCGGTGACATCTCTATGTCATAAGCAAGATAGCGAATCGCGATATATGTGAGTCTCGAGGGACTCGACCAACTCAACCTACACCGGGAATCGGTTCCTACTTATAACGATGGAAGGCCACTTGGGTCAATCTAATTGCCTCACGTTTACCGACTTAATATTATCGAGAGAGATGTTTCTATGATTTTGTCTCCTAATATGACATATCACACATATACATATTTAATATATATCTACATCGAATGCAAATATATATACATATCTAGTATGTGTATAAGCAATCACACCAGATGATCATGGACCACAACCTAATGTGATTAGGCCCGAGCCAGTAGACCTAATCACTCACATCAAGATCTATGTGTGCAACGATGCATCTCTATGCCCTGTGATGGTCCATCTCGTCCTCGTTGGTTCCGTCGACATCTCGATGCATCTTCATGCCTCGCGATCGTCCGTCTCGTGGGTCCCGCTATCGCATCCACGCTCCCGCTACGCCTCCTCATATGATTACAACTTAATCATAGCCATGCAGGCCCGACAATAAATGAGAAATATAATGGAGGCTCGTAGACCCCAATAATAATAATCATAAGTACACACATCACATGGTCTATGATCATCCGTCCACAAATCTTACATCACATGTATAAATAATCATCATCATGTAGGACTACTAGATAATGATAAAAATAATAATCAACTAAACATTTTAATTCATTAGTATTTTATGAAATTAGGGATATATAGGGAATTTCTGAATTCATAGGGGGTATTTTCGTAATTTGGATAAAAGGATAGAATTTGAATTTCTAAAATTCATAAGGGTAAAACTATCTTCTTGCCCAAGAATGCCCTACTCCCCTACTACCGCCGCCGCCACCCTGCCGCCACCCTGCTGACGGCGGCCTGTGCGGCGGGGCGAGGGCGCTGCCTTTGCTTGCAGGCGGCACGCCCGCTGGTGGCACTATCGCTGTAGGTGGGCGCCATCGCGGGGGCCGCCGCCTCCGCGGGCGGTTCTGCCCGCGGGGCAATGCCCGCAGGCGGTGCTGTCCCGCCGGGCGGCCGCCCCTACGGGGGGATTTCGCCCGCGGGAGAAGCGGCCGCAAGCGCCTCTGCCCGCGAGCTGCCAGCCCTGCCGGACGCTAGCCTGCAGCAAGTAGGCCGCCGGCTGGCTGCTGCAGACGCAGCCCCTGTGCTGCCTGCCTACGGCTGCATTGCATGCAAATCGAGGGCAGCAACTATTGCTACCCTTTCTCGTTTTTGCGCCAATGATTTTAACGTCGAAAGTTTCTTCAAAACACAACACACGCAGTTCAAAACCAATCTATTGCACGAACAACCTGGGTCTGATACCACTGTTGGGAAATCGTGGGGGTGACATCACATGCGCAACGGAAGAACAAGAAAACAAAATCCCTGATTCCCAACGAGATGTTCGTCGTCGTGCGAAGATTGGTGCGCAAAATCCACAAAACTTAAAACTGCGTATAAAGTAGATTGTGTTACCTATGGAGATCGTATATCCCTGTTTCCTTGCAGATCTTTAGGAGAGGGTGAAGGAGGTCAAGCATCCTCCTCTCTTGCGGTGATCCACATAGTAGGGCTATGACGACGCTCCTCAAACCTCCAGGCCTGCTCTGAGGTGGAAAGGGGGAGGAGAATAGGAGAGGCTCTGAATCTCTCCTATTTATAGAGGTCCCCTATCAAACCCTAATGGATCCTCCCCTAGTGGGTATTGGATCTGCATCCAATAACCTAAGCCTTTTAGATTAGTAGATCTCTATCCAATAATCTCTCATGGGCTCTTATTGGATCTCGTCCATGGGATCATTAATTTAGGGGCTTATTGGATATCCAATAAGACAAGGGCTCAATCGGATATCTCATATCCGAACCTCTATTCATCGCAATGCCTACCATATGTGTGTGACCCTCTAGGCCCAATATCGAGCTGGCCGTGATTCATACCTGTCAGAACTCCTTCTAACTCAGTGAATTATTATCTCTGTAATAATTCACTCGACTCATCGACTACGGACGTACTAGGCCACTAAGCCGTAGTCCCCAGACGATACAGGGGAATCCAATCCATTGGACCTGTCTATCCTCAGTTACCGTGTACCTATAGTCCCTCATCCATCTAATATCCCAGAGACCATATATCGAGCATGGTGCTGTCAGACCCATACGGTTTCTACTCGAGTCTCGCTCTAATCGGATTCTCCCGGAGACCGTATATCGGGCAGGCCGCATAGAGGTGGACTCAGGAAGCATGCGGCCGAGGAACACGGCTCTGGCGGGCGGGCCGCGTAGAGGTGGACTCGGGAAGCATGCGACCGAGGAACATGGCTCAAGCGGGCGGGCCGCGCAGAGGTGGGCTCGGGAAGCATGCAGCCGAGGAACACGGCTCAAGCGGGCGGGCCGCGTAGAGGTGGGCTCGGGAAGCATGCATCCGAGGAACACAGCTTAGGCGAGCTGACCACGCAGAGGTGGACTCGGGGAGCATGCGGCCGAGGAACACGGCTCAAGCGGGCAGGCCACACAGAGGTGGACTCGGGAAGCATGCGGTCGAGGAACATGGCTCAGGCGGGCGGGCCAAGTCTTCATCTGTGCGGGAGCCCAGGGGACGTCCCCTGGCGTGGAGTTGCCGGCTCTCGAAAGTCGGGATTGAGAAGATTGCGCTTCGGTATTCGCTCCGCGCACCCTTTGTCTACCACGTTAGGCCTCATTTATGGCGGGGTGACGTTTGGCCTGTCTGATGCGACGTGCTTCGCGGGAAGGGCGACGATGGGCTGTCACCCACTCCCCAATAGGCAAAGGGTCGCTACCGGCAGGATCTTCTCTATAAATAGCACGAAGATGGTTTCCCGCACACCTCCTACTAGTGATCTATTTCGTTGCTCCTTCTGGACCCCATCGCCTCCATTTGAGTCGGCCCTTCTACCTTACCTTCTAAAGGTCAGTAAGGATGGCCTCACCTTCCTCCTTTACTTTACCCTCTTCTCCTTCCCCTTCTAGTAATGTGGGGGAAAAGACATCGCCGCTGAGCCCCTACTCGTCCTCTAACGAGAAGGTGACTCGGGCCCTGGAAGCTCTGATGTCGCTGCACGACCTTGACTCCACAATGAGCGAGTCGTTATTGGGCAACCTCTGGGAGCGCTACAGCATCCCGGAGGACTTTGTTCTTCTCGCCCCCGAGCTAGGGCAACGGGCGTATGACCTGATCCCCAAGGGTTTTGCCTTAACCCTGGATGCCCTTGAGTTGGGGTTACATTTCCCTTTGCACCCAATCATTAGCTCCTGCATTTCCTAGTGGCGCATTTCTCCATCACAGATGGCGCCGAACTCTTGGCACTATCTGGTGGCATTCTTGGGGGAGTGTCACTACGCAAACATTACCTTGACTCAGTCCCTTTTCCTGTCTTGCTTCCGGCTTTCCAAGGGGTCGGGGGGTTATTATCTATCAGCCTAGTCGGGCTTCCGAGTTAGCGAGGCCCCTTCCAGCAACAAGGGATGGAAGGGACGTTTCTTTTATATTTGCTATGCGAGGGGTTGGAGTTTCGGGCTCCGATGGGTGGCACGCATGATCGATAACACCGCCCCGACTCTGAACGACGACGAGTACAGGGACCTTCGAAGGCTTAAGGAGATTCTTCCCGCCTCCCAAGTCGTCCAGAACATGATCGAGCAGTGGCTGATCGAGGCGGGTCTCAGCCCGATGCCTCGAGGTATGCCCGTAGGGGGTAGTGTTAGGGTTTTTTGGAAATCATTCAGAGTACTAACCAATGTCGGTGTTTTCGTGCAGAAATGGTGAATCTCATATCCGTGCGCGAGGGGCGGGCTTCATCGGTTTCGTCTTTTCGCCCACCGATCGAGCCGAGGATTGGCTTAAAGGACGCGCCGGTGGAGGTCGAGGGCGGCCGGCCTCGGGAAAAGATGAGGGTCTGCATCGCGAAGGGATCCAATGTGGCGGCAGCCCTGTCAGGAGGAGCCTCTACCGAACCGACCGATCGAAGGAGCCTCAAGCGCGCTGAGGCTAGTTCCAGTAGGAAGGGGGGGGGGGGTGCGGGGGTGCTAAGGCGCCACGGGAGCCTTCCGTCCGTGAACTCTACCGCCTCCCCGTAGGCATGAAGGACGAGCCTTATCAGGCTCAAGCGATGGGTGACCTCCCGGAGGGCCAAGCCTCCGACCTATTAGTGGCCCGTTGGGGGAACTTGTCCCGTGGGGACCGGGTATGGGCCAACGGGGATTCCGCGGCCTTGTTTGCCCGAGGAGGTCTCCATCCCGACATGGCTCAGGAGTTGTACATCTTATCCTCCGGAGCCCTTCTTGGCAGGTCTGCCAAGTCGTTGCTGTAGGTAATGTTGGGAAATCAGTGGGGGGCGACATCATATGCGCAGCGGAAGAACAAGAAAACAAAAATCCCCAATTCCCAAAAAGATGTTCATCGTCGTGCGAAGATTGGTGTGCAAAAATCCGCAAAACACAAAACTGCGTATAGAGATTGTGTTACCTAGGGAGATCCTATATCCCTGTTTCCTTACAGATCCTTAGGAGATGGTGAAGGAGGTCAAGCGTCCTCCTCTCTAGCGGTGATCCACACAGCAGGGTTGCGACGACGCTCCTCAAAACTCCAGGCCTGCTCTGAGGTGGAGAGGGAGAGGAGAATAGGAAAGGCAAGCAAAGGCTCTAGCCTATGAGGCTGTGAATCCCTCCTATTTATAGAGATCCCGTGTCAAACCCTAATGGGTCCTTCCCTAGTGGGTATTGGATCTGCATCCAATAAGACAAGGGCTCCGTCGGATATCTCATATCCGAACCTCTACTCATCGCAATGCCTACCATATGTGTGTGACCCTCTAGGCCCAATATCGAGCTGGCCGTGAGTCATACCTGTCAGAACTCCTTCTAACTCAGTGAATTATTATCTCTGTAATAATTCACTCGACTCATCGACTACGGACGTACTAGGCCACTACGCCGTAGTCCCCAAACGATACAGGGGAAACCAATCCATTGGACCTGTCTGTCCTCAGTTACCATGTACCTATAGTCCCTCATCCATCTAATATCCCAGAAACCGTATATCGAGCATGGTGTTGTCAGACCCATACGGTTTCTACTCGAGTCTCGCTCTAATCGGATTCTCCTAGAGAACTCTTTCTCTCTAACCCGAATGACCCTGGCCAGGGATTTGTCTGAGCAAGAACACATAGGATATTCCTCTCATGACGCCGAGAGTGGATGATCCTCTATTGACACTCAATAGCCCTCGTAAGGTCGACTACCACTCCCAATGACCAACTGTACTAGATCTGGGGACAGCCAAACCTATAAGTCTGGTATCAAAGAGTGGAGCACTCATATAGGACATCCTTGGTGTCTTAAGTCTAAGGACCAGATACACCACTAGGACTACGGAATCGCTGTCTGACAATAAGGCATCATCAACCATCCAGCATTCCGTAAGCGGATCAATCAGTGAACTCATTCTCCAATGAGCACCTGTACTGTATCCCTAGTGTCCATACACGAGCAGCTATGAGACCAGCTGCATCCATCATATGGACGGGTATACAGCACACCAGTCTATCCGGTTATCACGATGTCCCTCTCGAGTAACCTATGACCGGGATTATTTAGTATATGTGTTTAAAGGTGAATCGATCTCATTATCGTGATCTCATCACGATCCGATTCCCATTGCACAAATCCAAGGACATCACAATATATATATGCATTTATGCAATAGTTATAAAGTGATATACGCCAAAATATAATAAGCAAAAAGATTCTGTATCAAGTCACACGTGCCATCACTCACGTGATTGGCTTGCTGGGCACCTATGACTAGCAATCTCCCACTTGACCTAAAGCCAATCACCTATGTGTCTGATCCCCATCAGACCCCTGTGACGCTCAAAGACAATCTGAGACAACGGCTTTGTCAGTGGATCTGCAATGTTATCTTCGGATGGAACTCTTTCCACTGCTACATCTCCTCGGGTTACGATCTCTCTGATAAGTTGGAACCTCCTTAGAACACTTCTGATGAGACCCGGGTTCCCTTATTTGAGTAATCGCCCCGTAGTTGTCGCAATATAAGAAAGTCGGCTCCTCGTTACTCGGCACGACTCCCAAATCTGTAATGAACTTCTTCACCCAGACTCCCTCCTTCGCTGCATCTAATGCGGCAATGTACTCCGCCTCTGTGGTCGAGTCAGCAGTGGTATCTTGCTTGGAACTCTTCCAACACACTGCTCCTCCATTCAAGGTGTACACATACCCTGAATTCGACTTGCTATCATCGACATCAGACTGAAAACTTGAGTCAGTGAAGCCTTCAACCTTAAGGCTATTACCTCCATATACTAGTAAAAGATCCTTAGTCCTTCTCAAGTACTTAAGGATACACTTTACTGCTTTCCAGTGCTCCAAGCCTGGATCCGCCTGATACCTGCTCGTGACACTCAGAGCATGCACTATATCAGGCCTAGTACATAGCATGGCATACATGATAGACCCTATTGCTGAGGCATAAGGTATCATATTCATGTTTGCCCTTTGGAATTTTCAATGCCAAACCTTTTGACAATGGTTTCTATGTACCTGGACTGGGACAAGCCAAGCATCCTCTTGGATCTATCTCTATAGATTCTAATCCCTAAGATATAGGATGCTTCTCTTAAGTCCTTTATGGAGAAGTGTCTAGATAACCATGTCTTTACTGTGGATAACATTCCTACGTCATTCCCAATGATCAGGATGTCATCCACATATAACACCAAAAAAGGTGATAGCGCTCCCACTTACCTTTCTGTATACACAAGGCTCATCTTCGTTCTTAACGAAGTCATAAGATCTGATTGACTCATCAAATCTTATGTTCCAACTTCGGGAAGCTTGCTCATCAAATCTTATGTTCCAACTTCGGGAAGCTTGCTTTAGTCCATAAATGGATTTAAGCAACCTACACACTTTATCTGGGCAGTTCTTGGACACGAATCCCTCAGGTTGCATCATATACACCTCCTTCTCGAGGTTCCCATTGAGGAATGCGGTTTTTACATCCATCTGCCAGATCTCATAATCATAGTATGCTGCAATAGCCAATAGAATTCTGATGGATTTTAGCATTGCTACGGGTGAGAAGGTTTCATCGTAGTCAACACCTTGCCTTTGACGATACCCTTTAGCCACTAGCCTTGCTTTATAGGTCTCTACCTTTCCACCTACTCTGATCTTTTTCTTAAAGATCCATTTGCAACCGATGGGTACAATACCTTCGGGCGCATCAACTAGGTTCCAAACCTTATTGGAGTACATAGAATCCATCTCAGAATTCATGGCTTCTTGCCACTTCCCGGAGTCTATACTCATAATAGCCTCCTCGTAGGTCTGAGGATCAATATCCTCAGCATCCTCTCCTCTAATATGTCCCACATATCTCTCAGGAGGATGAGATACTCTATCAGACCTGCGTAAAGTTGAAACTTGTGTATTAGGTACCTGAACAGACTCGGGCTGTAGAGTGGTGCTTGAGCTTGGTTCTCTAACTTCGCTCAACTCTATCATTCTCCCACTGTCTCCGCCAAGAATGTGTTCCTTCTCAAGGAACACTGCTCTCTTAGCTACAAAGACCTTTTGGTCCTCGAGATGATAGAAGTAATACCCACAAGTTTCCTTGGGGTATCCCACAAATATGCATCGCTTTGTCCTTGATTCTAACTTATCGGGGTGGTGTCTTTTAACGTGGGCTGGGCAGCCCCAAATCTTAACAACCTTAAGATCAGGCTTCTTCCCTTTCCATATCTCATATAGTGTAGACACTACCGACTTAGTTGGAACTCTATTCAGAAGGTAAGCTGTGGTTTCTAGGGCATATCTCCAGAATGAGATGGGTAGGTTAGCGAAACTCATCATGGATCGTACCATATCTAATAAAGTACGATTTCTCCTTTCAGAGACACCATTGAGCTGAGGTGTGTAAGGAGGTGTCTATTGGGATAATATCCCATGGTCCTTGAGGAACTGAGTAAACTCTGTACTTAAGTACTCACCTCCTCGATCTGATCGAAGAGTTTTGATACTCTTTCCAGTCTGGTTCTCCACCTCATTCTTATACTCTCTGAATTTCTCAAAGGTCTCGGACTTGTACTTCATTAAGTACACATATCCATACCTTGAGAAATCATAAGTAAATGTAATGAAGTAGGAGTAACCTCCAATGGCATGAGTTGACATGGGTCCACATACATCACTATGTATAAGTTCCAACAACTCAGTGGCTCTCTCTCCAGTTCCACTAAATGGAGAGTTAGTCAATTTTCCACGAATGCAAGGCTTATAAGTTGCATAAGACATATAGTCGAATGGATCTAGATATCCATCATTTAGCAACTTTTGAATCCTTCTTTCATGGATGTGACCTAGTCTACAATGCCACAGGCATGCACTGTTCAACTCATCTCGTTTCCTTTTGGACACATTTACATTCATGATATGTGGAGTGGTGTCTAACATAAATAAACCATTATGCAATGTTCCTTTCGTGATGATCTTATCATCTAATAATATCGAACAACCATTATTCTCAAAAACAAATTTATATCATCTAACTGTTAAACATGAAATGGAGATAATGTTTTTGATAATAGAAGGAACAAAATAACATGCATCTAATGCAATAAAAGCTCCACTAGGCAGATGTAGGGCGACCTCGCCAACAGCTAATACAGCAACTTTTGCTCCATTACCCATCTTGAGGTCCATCTCGCCTCTCTCTAGTCTCCTAGGCCTTGCCAGAACCTGTAACGAATTGCATATATGATAAGCACTACCGGTATCCAATACCCATGTGTTATCATAAGAGTCTGAAAAATGGAGACTGATCATGAATGTACCTGAAGCTTCATCAAGCTTTTGTTTCGCCCTTTCTGCAAGGTACTCTTTGCAGTTTCTCTTCCAATGCCCATCTTTACCACAGTGGAAGCACTGGCCTTTGTCCTTTGTTGGGTCTTTCTTAGCAACCTTTGCTTTACCTGGTTTGCCCTTGCCCTTTCCCTTCTTAAGGGACCTTTCTGCTTTCCTTTTCTTTCTAGTCTCACTAGTGTAGAGAACTGGCTTCTCTTTCTTAATAGTACTCTCTGCCTCCCTCAACATATTGAGGAGCTCTGGGAGAGTCACCTCAAGCTTGTTCATATTAAAATTCATTATGAACTGTGAAAAAGAATCTGGTAGGGACTGAAGCACAATGTCCACACACAAGTTATCCTCTAGGACCATTCCTAGACCTGTGAGTTTCTCTATCCACTCAATCATCTTTAGGACATGGTTCTGAACCGGTGTCCCCTCAGTCATCCTAGCGCGGAAAAGGCTCTTGGATATCTCATATCGTTGAGTCCTTCCCTGTTCCTCAAACAATTTGCGGACATGTAGGAGAATGGATCTGGCATCCATCTTTTCATGTTGTCTCTGTAACTCTGGAGTCATAGAGCCCAACATATAGCACTGAGCAAGAGTGGAGTCATCAATGTACTTCACGTAGCGAGCGATCTCATCCTCGCTTGCCCCTTCTTCGGGCGTAGGCATCACTATATCAAGGACGTACACGATTTTCTCCGCTATGAGAACAATTCTCAAGTTACGGAGCCAATCCGTATAATTTGGACCAGTGAGGCGGTTGACATCAAGTATGCCACGTAAGGGATTTGAAAGCGACATTTTCTGAAAATAAAGATGTAGCAGAAATGAATAACATGCAGATTTTGCAAGAAATAAACTATCAAGATATGGACTTCTATCTTAATATGCTCCCACTATTTTACTATCGAGTCACGCGACACCCTCAGCACGTGAAACGGAAATCTCCGGTAGACTTCTAGTGGGGATCAGGATCCATTCAGCGTCTTAGTGTAACCTCGAGGGACTCGACCAATCACACTAAGCCCAAAAGGTAGGCAACTCTTGGCGATCACAACTCCTTGTGATTCCCGTCCTGTTCGGCCTCCGAATCACCATGGCCTCGAGGGACTCGACCAACCATGATGCTCAGTTAAGTCAACACCTTCGTTACAAGATGAGTCTGATTTGATGATATACCCTCGAGGGACTCGACCAAGCATACCATGCCCTCAGGTCACCGGTGACATCTCTATGTCGTAAGCAAGATAGCGAATCGCAATATAGGTGAGTCTCGAGGGACTCGACCAACTCAACCTACACCGGGAATCGGTTCCTACTCATAACGATGGAAGGCCACGTGGGTCAATCTAATTGCCTCACGTTTACCGACTTAATATTATCGAGAGATGTTTCTATGATTTGGTCTCCTAATATGACATGTCACACATATACATATTTAATATATATCTACATCGCATGCAAATATATATACATATCTAGTATGTGTATAAGCAATCACACCAGATGATCATGGACCACAACCTAATATGATTAGGCCCGAACCAGTAGGCCTAATCACTCACATCAAGATCTATGTGTGCAACGGTGCATCTCCATGCCCTGTGATCGTCCATCTCGTCCTCATCGGTTCCGTCGACATCTTGATGCATCTCCATGCATCACGATCGTCCGTCTCGTGGGTCCCGCTATCGCATCCACGCTCCCGCTGCACCTCCTCATATGATTACAACTTAATCATAGGCACGCAGGCCCGACAATAAATGAGAAATATAATAGAGGTTCGCAAACCTAATAATAATAATCACAAGTACACACATCACACGTTCCATGATCATCCGTCCACACATCATACATCACATGTATAAATAATCATCATCATGTAGGACTACTAGATAATAATAAAAATAATAATCAACTAAACCTTTTAATTAATTAATATTTTCTGAAATCAGGGACATGTAGGGAATTTCTCAATTCCTAAGGGTATTTTCATAATTTGGACAAAAGACAGAGACTGGAATTTCTCAAATTTCGAGGGGCAAAACTATCTTTTTCCTAAAAAACCCTAATTCCCTCTTTCTGCTGCCGCTACTACCGCCGCCACCCTGTTGGCGGCGGCCTGTGCGGCGGGGCGAGGGCGCTGCCCTCGCCTGCAGGCGGCACGCTCGCTGGCGGCGCTGCCGCTGCAGGTGGGCTCCCCTTTCGGGCGTCGCTGCCTCCGTAGGCGGTGCTGTCCCGTCGGGCGGCCGCCCCTATGGGGGGGGTTTCGCCCGCGGGAGTAGTGGCGGCAGGCGCCGTTGCCCTGCGGCGCCTCTGCCCGTGGGCTGCCAGCCCTGCCAGCAGCAAGCCTGCTGCAAGCAGACCGCCGGTCGGCTGCTGCAGGCACAGCGCTTGCGCATGCGCCGGCGCTGTGCTGCTTGGCTGCGGCTGCCGCTGCCGCTGCAGGCATGCAGATCGAGGGCAGCAACTGTTGCTGCCCTTCCTCGCTTTTGCGTCAACGATTTTGACGTCAAAATTCTTCCTAAACACAATACACGCAGTTCAAAACCAATCATTCGCATGAACAACCTGGCTCTGATACCACTGTTGGGAAATCAGTGGGGGGCGACATCATATGCGCAGCGGAAGAACAAGAAAACAAAAATCCCCAATTCCCAAAAAGATGTTCGTCGTCGTGCGAAGATTGGTGCACAAAAATCCGCAAAACACAAAACTGCGTATAGAGATTGTGTTACCTAGGGAGATCGTATATCCCTGTTTCCTTGCAGATCCTTAGGAGAGGGTGAAGGAGGTCAAGCGTCCTCCTCTCTAGCGGTGATCCACACAGCAGAGTTGCGACGACGCTCCTCAAAACTCCAGGCCTGCTCTGAGGTGGAGAGGGAGAGGAGAATAGGAAAGGCAAGCAAAGGCTCTGGCCTATGAGGCTGTGAATCCCTCCTATTTATAGAGATCCCGTGTCAAACCCTAATGGGTCCTTCCCTAGTGGGTATTGGATCTGCATCCAATAAGACAAGGGCTCCGTCGGATATCTCATATCCGAACCTCTACTCATCGCAATGCCTACCATATGTGTGTGACCCTCTAGGCCCAATATCGAGCTGGCCGTGAGTCATACCTATCAGAACTCCTTCTAACTCAGTGAATTATTATCTCTGTAATAATTCACTCGACTCATCGACTACGGACGTACTAGGCCACTACGCCGTAGTCCCCAAACGATACAGGGGAATCCAATCCATTGGACCTGTCTGTCCACAGTTACCATGTACCTATAGTCCCTCATCCATCTAATATCCTAGAGACCGTATATCGAGCATGGTGTTGTCAGACCCATACGGTTTCTACTCGAGTCTCGCTCTAATCGGATTCTCCCGGAGAACTCTTTCTCTCTCAACCCGAATGACCCTGGCCAGGGATTTGTCTGAGCAAGAACACATAGGATATTCCTCTCATGACGCCGAGAGTGGATGATCCTCTATTGACACTCAATAGCCCTCGTAAGGTCGACTACCACTCCCAATGACCAGCTGTACTAGATCTGGGGACAGCCAAACCTATAAGTCTGGTATCAAAGAGTGGAGCACTCATACAGGACATCCTTGGTGTCTCAAGTCTAAGGACCAGATACACCACTAGGACTACGGAATCGCTGTCTGACAATAAGGCATCATCAACCATCTAGCATTCCGTAAGCGGATCAATCAGTGAACTCATTCTCCAATGAGCACTTATACTGTATCCCTAGTGTCCCTACACGAGCAGCTATGAGACCAGCTGCATCCATCATATGGACGGGTATACAGCACACCAGTCTATCCGGTTATCACGATGTCCCTCTCGAGTAACCTATGACCGGGATTATTTAGGATATGTGTTTAAAGGTGAATCGATCTCATTATCGTGATCTCATCACGATCCGATTCCCATTGCACAAATCCAAGGACATCACAATATATATATGCATTTATGCAATAGTTATAAAGTGATATACGCCAAAATATAATAAGCAAAAAGATTCTGTATCAAGTCACACGTGCCATCACTCACGTGATTGGCTTGCTGGGCACCTATGACTAGCAGGTAAGCATCTCACCATCGGCTTCCTGCCAGCATCCGGGGGTATTGTCCTGACTCCTTTCTTTGCAGGGCCATCACTACGCTATGGCGCTGATGGACCGCTTGCGCGATGCTGGTCAGGTCATTGGTGACCTGAGTGACCGCAACGTTGATCTGCGTAGGCAGGTAGAGGAGATCTGTGTGGGAGCGGGTCCTGAGGCGGTGGCTGCGGCCGAGCAGCCATGTCAGATCTGGAGGCGGAAGCGACGTGTCTTCAGTCTGAGCTCAAGGCGACCGAGGAGCAGAACAAAGAGCTCCAGTCGTACCTGAAGGCGGCTCGGGCCGAGATCCTCTTGGCGAAGGGGGAATCGGTTGCGCTGACCTAGAGGCTGGAGGAGGCGCGCGCCGAGGCACGCGGGGCTTCCGAGGCCCTGGCTGACGAGATTTGTGAGAGGCCGGAGAAGGACAAGAAGCTGATCGAGGCCTACAAGGAGTTCTCGGGCTTCCAGCTCGGTCTGATCCGGACAGGGCAGGTTACCTATGAGTATGGGTACCAGATTGCCCTGGCCCACTTCCGAGCACGCCACCCCGACCTCGAGGTTGCGGACGATCCCTTCGCCTCCTTTCCTGATGACATGGTTGTCGACATGCCTGAAGAAGTCCCTTTTGACGACAGTGTCGAAGCCCCTGAGAAATAGGGTAGTCCTATTGTAATTTTTTCTAATGGGGTTGGTCTGGTGCCAGCCGATGCTGTAATGTGTTGTCTGGTCCTGTAACCGGATTTTTGTTTAAATGAAATTTGTTTGTTCAGACTTCTTCCTTGTCTTTCTCAATTTCACTATACGAAAAATCTTTTAAGATTCTACACGCTCCACGTCCTCGGCAAGGGGTGGCCTTGCATCGTTGCGAGCTGGTACGTGTCGATTCTGACGACGTCGACCACCTGATAAGGTCCTTCCTAGTTGGGAGCGAGCTTGCCGTGCGCTCGAGTCGAGTCGCTAACTTCGACTTTGCGTAAGACCAGATTGCCCAACTTAATCGATCAGGAACGCACATTCTGGTTATAGATTCTGGCGATAGTTCTCTTGTAGGAGAGGGCTTTCAAGTGTGCATCAGAATGCCGCTCCTCGAGCATGTTGAGACCGGCTCGAAGTCCTTCGATCGTTGTCCTTTCCTCGTAGTTTTCCATCCGAGGGGTAGGGAAAACCACTTCGAGCGGTAGGACGGCCTCGGTCCCGAATGCAAGGCTGTGGGGGGATTCTCCAATCACGGTTTTAAGGGTGGTCCGCAAGGACCACAAGATGCTTGGGAGCTCGTCCACCCAAGCTAATCGAGCAACGAATGCTCTTCTTCTTAGCCCGTCCAGAATGGATCGGTTGGTTACCTCTGCCAGACCGTTCGTCTGGGGGTGGGCCACCGAGCTAAACCTCAGCTGAATCCTGTAGTTCGCGCAAAACTCTTGGAACCGTGCACTGGCGAACTGGGCCCAATTGTCCGTGATGATGGTCCTGGGCAAGCCAAACCGAGTCATTATATTTTTCCATACTAATTTTTCTACCTGATGTTCTATGATCGTTGCTAGTGGCTCGGCTTCGACCCACTTGGTGAAGTAATCCACTCCCACGACGATGTATCTCCGCTTCCCCGAGGCTGGCGAAAAAGGTCCGAGGAGGTCCAATTCCCACTATGTGAACGGCCATGCACAGTCAATGGGGGCAAGCGGAACCGCGGGCTGACGGGTCCGAGCATGCCTTTGGCATGAGCCACATCATTACACATAAGCTTTCGTGTCCCGACACATGGTGGGCCAATAGTACCCTTGGCGAAGGATCTTGTACGCTAAGGTTCACCCACCGATGTGTTCCCTAGAAATCCCTTCGTGGACCTCGGCCAGAACCGACCGAGCTTCTTCGGGTTCCAGGCACCATAAGAGAGGATGCGAGAAAGACCTCTTGTAGAGCCGTCCATTCATCTCGGAGTACCACGCCTGCGTACGACGTAGGCGCCGAGCCGCGACCTCGTCGGTGAGAAGGATCCCGTCCCGCTTGTAGCATAGTATTTCCTGTACCCACGTAGTCTGCGGGTCGGCCGGGGACACAGCCGCGATCGCGATCACTCGGAAAGGGAGTTCCTCGACCTCGGGCTGGGCTTCAGGATCCGACTTTGATGCCAGTTTAGCCAGCGCATCTGCTCGCTCGTTCTCACTTCTCGGGACCCTAGATAACGTAAAGCGAGAGAAGTTGGCGGTCAGGCTTTTTACCTCTGCCAAGTACTTTGACATGGTTGGGTCCCGGGCCTCGTATTCGCCATTGAGGTGCTCGGCTACTAGCTGTGAGTCGGGGAGGACATGTATGGCGTACACCTGCATCTCAATGGCCAACCTGAGTCCTACTAGGAATGCCTCATACTCTGCCTCATTGTTCATGGCTTGAAAGCCGAAGCGAAGGGATCGTTCGAACGATCATCCGTCGGGGGCTTCCAACACTAGCCCCATGCCCGCGCCCTTCGAGTTGGTCGATCCATCCATGAGCAGGACCCATCCTTCTCTAACCTACTCAGAATCCTCGTCCTCGGGCTGAGTTAGTTCCGAGATGAAGTCGGCTTGATGGCGATTCTTGGAACATATTGTATGTCGAACTCGCCGAGCTCCACCGACCATTTGAGGAGGCGACTTGCAACGTCGAATTTAGACAAAACCTGCCGGAGTGGTTGGTCGGCAATTACCTCAATTGGATGGGCTTGGAAGTAGGGGCGTAGCTTTCGGGCCGTTAGCACGAGCGTCAGTGCCTATCTTTCAATCGGCTGGTACCGCTCCTCGAGCCCGCTTTGGACGTGGCTGATGTAGCAGACTGGTAGCTGCTCCCCGGAGGCTTCTTTGGTCAGGACGGAGCTGACCGCATGTCAGGATGCGGCCAGGTAGATACTGAGCTTCTCCCCGGAAGAGACTGAGGCAAGGCGGGGGAGGCTAGCCAAGTGTTGTTTTACGCGTACAAGGGCTTCCTCGCACTCTGTCGTCCATTGGAAGTTCTTCAGATTTTTTAGGGCCCGGAAGAAGGGGAGGCATCGATCACTCGATCGAGAAAGAAACCGAGCTAGGGCGGCGAGCCTCCCATTCAACCGTTGCAACTCCTTGATTATCCAACGGGCTTGCATACTGATGATTGCCTGGACCTTTTCCGGGTTGGCGTCGATTCCCCTTTCGTGTATGATGAATCCGAGGAATCTTCCTGAGATAACGCCAAAAGCACATTTTGTCGGGTTGAGTCGCATGTCGTATCTTCGCAACGTGGCAAACGTCTCGGCCAAGTCGGTCAGGTGGGCCACTGCCGTACGGCTTTTCACGATCATGTCATCGACGTAGACCTCCATATTTCACCCGATCTACCGGGCGAATATCTTATTCACGGTTCTCTGATATGTGGCAGCAACATTCTTTAGCCCGAACGGCATAACCCTATAAAAATATACCCCCTGGTCGGTGAGGAAGGCCGTGTACTCTTGGTCATCGGGTGTCATCTTGATCTTGTTGTAGCCGAAGAATGCATCAATAAATGAGAGCCGAGCATGCCCGGTGGTCACATCGACCAACTGGTCGATCCTCGGGAGGGGGTAGCAGTCTTTCGGGCACGCACGATTAAGATTGGTGTAGTCAATGCACATCCTCTAGCTCCCATTAGATTTTTTCACGAGGATTATATTGGACAGCCATCGCGGGTACTTGACCTCTTCTATGAAGTCTACTGCCAAAAGCCGCTCCACCTCCTCACGGACAGTCAGTTGTCGGTTGCTATGAAGCCTGCTGCCAAAAGCCACTCCACCTCCTCACGGATAGCCAGTTGTTGGTCGGGGGCCGATCATCGGGGCCTCTGCCTCACCGGGCGAGCATCAGGCGAAATGTTTAGGTGATGTTGGGCAACCTTTGGGTTGATGCCTGTCATGTCAGCTGGCGACCAAGCGAAGATATCGGCGTTCTCCTGTAGGAAGCCGACAAGCTGCTCCCTTTCTCGCTCATGGAGTTCCGACCCGATTTTGATCATTCGGTCTGGCCAACCCTCCAGTAGGGGTAAACTATTAGTGGACTCCATTGGCTCAAGATGTTGGGTCGGTTTCTTTGTTTCTCGGGGGTCCCCCAGTGGTTGTTCGGTCCTTGCCCTTTTGTGTAATGAGACCACCATCAAGTAGCACCGTCTAGATTCGTGGGGACTTCCCCAGACTTCCCCGACCCCGGCGTGGGTCAAAAACTTCACTGTTTGGTAGTAAGTGGAGATAATGGCCCTGATCTTGTTGAGGATCGGGCGGCCGAGGATTGCGTTGTATGCAGTGGGGAGGTCAACCACCAAGAAGGTTGCTATCATCGTCTTGGACCTTGGCGGGACTCCCAGGGTTAGGGGCAAGGTGATCGCTCCCAACGGTGAGATCAAGTCGTCGGTGAACCCGGTGAGTGCCAAGCACATCGGCTCCAAGGCATCCCTAGTTAGCCCAAGCTTTTGAAAAGCATCCAGGTATAGCACATCGGCCGAGCTCCCTGTGTTGATCATGATCCTCCTCACTTGGGCGTTGGCGATCTTGGCTACTATTACGAGTGCATCATCGTGCTCGGATCGCTCGGTCCCCTTGGCCAGGAAGGTGACCTCGGGCTCAGGTCCGCGTTTGGGGGCTTCGGCCGCGGCGGCGTGGGCGTATGCCTTTCGCCCGGATATACTGTTCCCTCCGGATGCTGGGCCGCCTGTTATCACGTCGATCTGCCGCTCAACAGGGCCCTCCCGGTGGGGCGAAAGCTCTTTAGCTTGTCGGAGGCACCGACCGAGGTGTCCTCCGCGAATGAGCTCCTTGATCTACCACTTCAACTCGTGGCACTCCTTGGTGTCATGTCCGTTTTGTCGATGGAAACGACAATACCTAGATCGGTCTGCGAGCTCCCGCGGACTTCTCATCGGGTTGGGGGTTCTGAGCAACCCCTTCTCCCTTATTTTGAGGAATATCTCTGGTCGGGACATGCCCGAGACGGGGAGCGGGGACCTCAACACCGGATGGTCAAGTCGGTCCACCTTGCGCCTCAACACGGTAGATTGTTGCCCCCGAGTTGGCTCCGGCCTGACCCTTTTGTGCTCCTCTCGCCTCCCGACCATCCATGCCTCCGCCACGATGTACTGATTAGCCCGCTGGAGCATTTCCGGTACCGCGGTGTGGGGTCACTCCACGAGGGACCAGAAGAATCTAGAAGGTCACAGGCCTATCACAAACGCATGCATTAATAGAGAGGGATGAGCGTTCGACAACCCCTGAATTCCCGTAACAAAACGATTCACAAAATGGGAGAGGGGCTCATCCTCCCTTTGGTTAAGTCCGAGGAGCAGTGTGACGGATGGCTTTGGCCGGGCGTATGCCAGGAAAGTTAAGCTCAAAGTCTTTGGCGAGTTGATCAAAGGAGGTGATCACCCCGGCCTTCAGCCCACTGTACCATGCGCGGGCTGGGCCCCTCAGAGTCGTGGGAATCGCTCTGCACATCAAGGCGTCTGAGATCCCGTACAATGCCATCTGGGCACGAAAGGTGGCTATATGGTCTGTCGGGTCGGTGGTGCCGTCGTATGCATCGAGAGAGGGGAGACAGAAGTTCAGGGGGATTGACTGATCTTGTATCTCAAGCGCGAACGAAGACCCTCGATGCACGTCCTCCCCGAGTTCTTCCTTAGACTTACGAACCTCCCTCTGCACTTCGTCGAGTCGCTAGTTAACGTAGCGTAGTTGGGCTCGCAGGGAGCCCGCTGAGTCTGAAGATAACACCTCGGCTTCGAGCAGGCGCTCGGGTTTCCCATTGCTCGATCTTCGAGATGGGCCGGTCGAACCTGAGGCTTTGGCTGGGAGCTCCGGGGGCACCGTGTTAGCCCGAACGGGCGACACTTGTTTCAGCAGTGGTTGGATCGTAGGTGGGTGCGACAGATGAGAAATGAGCGGGATATTGGTTTGCACCATCCCAGTCAGAGCTCGGACTTGATGAGCGAGGTCCTGAAAGGCCTCGGGCGATACGGGTGATGGGTCGGTTGGGGCACCTTCGGGCGGTGACAAGCCCGGGTCGTTGAATAACCGCCAATAGCGCTCTAAAATTGCGGCGGGGTGCTCAGCTAGGGGTTCACCATGCGGGGGGCGTTCCCCCGTAGCCCCGATCAGGCGCGACCCCTCAACTGTGGGTTCGTCTGGGTCGATCTGGCGATCCCTCGACATTCGGGCCCTCCTTCTAACGCCAAAATGTTAGTGTCAACAACATTAAGCCATGGCCTCGGAGCCAACACAGCTGGGTTCGGGTCCGAATGAGTGGGGATCTTCCTGGACTACCCTTGAGAGTGTTGAGGTAGCCGACTACGTTGGTCCGGTCTCGACGGGACAACCGTTTCTTCCGGGAGGGAACTCCTCGCTTGGGCGCGTGGTGGGAGGCGCTCCGTCTTCGTCCCTACACACAGGTCGTGTCGGGAGAGCTCGACCCGACCCCTCCAACGATCAAGTCAGTCGATAGTCTTAGGGGGTTTTTCCCTCCTCCTCCTCGTTCCGAACGCGAGGGTTTTTATAGGGAAGGTCACCGTTTCCTGATGTGCCCGCTTGTAGGGAGTAGGACCGTACCTGGGAAGGTATTTGACACCAGCGTTGGGGTTGCATGAAGGACCGGGCTCCTGTAGGATGGCGACGTGCCTCGGTCGGCGTTTTGATCTGCCTCGGCCCGACGCTATCAGGTCATACCGAGGCAAACGACTCATGCAACTCCTCGGTCCGCGTGACCCAGAAGACGTCACCCGAGAGTAGGTGAAGTCAGTTTGCATCCCATCATTATTATTACCCTCATCAAGTTGGTCCATATATATATATATATATATATATATATATATATATATATATATATATATATATATATATATATATATATATATATATATATATATATATATATATATATATATATATATATATATACTTCCATACTTTGTTATTTAACATGCTAATCTCCATAAGCATAAATTAAGCTTACGAATGGACTAAATCATATAATATAATATCGTCTATACACAGAAAATAGTGTAATTTAGATGTGTAACATCGCAATGAAAAAAAATTATTCAGTGTGCTCTCATGATTTGGTAGCGGATACTTTCAAATTACACTTATAACTAGGGAGCCGTTCAGTTCACAATATGCTTCAAACTTTGACTTGGTCTTTCCCGCCTCAGAGAGGAACATGGGGAAGGACACCCGACTTCTTCTCTCCCTCCTCTTCTCCAAGCCTCAAAAGCCCCTCCCATCTATTGGGATAAAACTGCACAAGCCCACCTATTTTCCAACTCGCCTTCCTCTGGATCTTGTTCATCCTTAGCATCTGAGAAAGAGGAGGGAGGCATCAATCTAGTTTTCTGGCAGAATCATGTGTTGATTAATCTTGTTGTCAAGGTAAACTTTACAATCTCTCTCTCTCTCTCTCTCTCTCTCTCTCTCTCTCTCTCTCTCTCTCTCTCTCTCTCTCTCTCTCTTCTCTTCCATTATGTCACTTGATGTTTGTGATGTGGAAGCTCAAAATCTATTTCGATGGTTATACTGCATGGCTCATTTTTGTACGTGACATTTTGATTCCCATCGTAGTGCGGTCATTCGCCATGGCCGCATCCAAAGCAGGCACGCATCTCAAAGAGAAGAGCAGCCTGGTCTCTTCGACACATGGCGCTACCGACGACTCGCGTCGGCGACGGACCTCCAAGTCGTCGGTCCTGAGATCTCCCGAGAGAGAGACGACTCATCCACCGCAGCGCAATACCTCGATCAGATCGAGCAGCGATGCTGCCAGAAGAGGCAAGAGCCTCCCCCAGCAACCATCCAGTGCCATTTCCAACGTCAGCAGATCGCATCTGCCTTCGAGAAAGCCACCGGAGAAGCCCCTGTTGACATCGCATCAGTCTCAGAGAACGCCGGTGACGAGCACCGTCAAAGACAGAGCATCGAAGACTTCCTCCTCCATTCCTCGGGCCACAGTATCCTCGAAGCCGGTGAGTTCAGCAGATAAAGCAACAAGGAGTCTCAGGAGCGGAGGGAGCCTACCATCTGTAAGAGGGAGGAGCCCGGGGAGTGCCGTCCCCAAAAAGAAGGAACCTACTATGGCTGTTCCAAGTACGAACGAGAAGCCAGTTATTGTAGCTGAGCAAGGTCGAAAAGAGGCACAAATCCATGCCCAAGAGCACGAACCTGAACCAGTTATTACAACCAAGAAGGGTGTAGAAGAGGCAGAAATCCACGTCGAAGAGCACAAACATGAACTAGTTGTTCCAGCTGAGCAAGAACAGAGAGAGCCACAGATTCAAGTCGGAGAACTAGATCCAAATGAGACGCGGATCGACATCGAACCTACCTCGACAGGAGATCAGCAGCCCGACGATACCAATGACATCGTTGAGGAAAAAGTTGTGGAAGTCATCGAGAAATCTGATTCTGGACAACAATTGAATGAAGATGGAAATGATGATGATCAAGATAAGCACAAAGAACATGACAATGGCAACAAGGAACTCTTGCAAAGCTCAGAAGAGAAGCCGGCTGCCGAGATCATTGAAGAGCCACAAGTAGAACCATGTGAGATTGAAACAACAAGAGCTGCCACAGAGGAGAATGAGGCTCCAGTGGCAGAACCAAGCTCCTCTGTGTCAGAAGAGAAGAGTACTGCAGTGGCAGAACTGAGCACCGCTAAGGTCAAGCCGGACAAGAAGGTCATTGATGAGAAAGGAGTGGAGTCGCCGACGGTGATGACTTTCAAGAAGCCTGCGGTGATGCAGGGGAAGAAGAAGGAGTCGCAGATGAGCAATGACGTGATAGAGGAGACCAGGAGCAAGCTGTTGGAGAAGAAGAAGAGCAAGGTGAGGGCTCTGGTTGGAGCCTTTGAGACGGTCATGTCATTGCAGGACTCCGAAGGTCAACACGGTCAAAACCAGGAGAACAACTCAACATAGAGATGTAATCCTAAGAAAAGATTCCATCTCTATGAATATATTTTTATTTATTCATTTGTTTTATTGAATGTGCAGTAGGAATGGGGGTGAACAAGTTTGTGTATTAATTACTTAATGGAGTAGATGCATTAGTTTACAAGATGAGATTAGTAATAATGTGGGGGCATAATGTGTCACAAGATAAATCGGTAATATATTGTTTATGTAATTTTAGTTCATTGCTAAATAAAATCATAAAGCGTAAATACTTGAACAAAATTTCCTAAACACCCATCTTCATTGCACTTTTGCTTTTGGTCACCTTTGCCTCTTGTCATATCTACGATGATCGAAGTGGATGAAAAATGATCGTTCAGAATCAATCGCTAACTAACGACCCCCTTCATTGAGAACCCCCCGCGTCAACAATCCTTGCTAATCGACGACCGCAACCACCGATAACTAATAATTGCATGTCTTACCTTCATCATCTTTGCTCACAGCCCCCTTTGCCAAGGATGATAATAGACATAACGAGTGAAAGTTAAGAGGTCTTTCGCATACAGGTGATCAAAACCCCAGACATGGAGACTACTAGGGTCGAACGAGGGTAGCTGGTGATCAAAGGCTTGAGTGTGAAAGTACAAGTGATCAATAACGAAGGTGTAATAATAAAAAAATTTTTTATGAACAAAATTACTCGAATACTTAAAAAACGAGAATTCTCTATTAAAATTTCTTAAAATTAATTTTTTTCAGAAATATACCCAATAATAAATAGAAAGAAATCAAGAAAAGATACTAAGAAATTTAGAAAAATGACATCAATTTCATCCCTAGCATCCGAAAAAAAAATCTGATAATTATGTTTGGATCATCTCAAAATCTTCAATTTGCAAGAACCACAAAAGCAGTTCTCTCTCTCTCTCTCTCTCTCTCTCTCTCTCACAGGCAATCATATTCCATCAGGATAAAATAGTTGCCCGGAAGACACAGTGGAGTATAATTGAGGGAAAAAGGAGAAGAAGGTGACATGATGTGGACACGTTGATTCCCTACTTTTATTTTATTAAACCATTGAACACAGCTAATGGTTTCTTAAACCAAAGATTAAGCAAAGCGTATAATGGTTTTGACTTTAAATGGTGCTCAATTGATTTCCTTGTTGATAAATAAATGGGTAGCCTTCTTTCTTCAATTAACTTTAATACATCCCACCATAAAAAGGTGTCCAGTTTTTGAATTATTTAAAATAACATTATGTAATGAGATAATCGATCTATTAACTAACTTAATCAATATTTGTACAAGTTAATGATAATATGCTTGGACTATCTATCGTAACCCATAATTAAGCTCAAGTATGAAACCTACGATTACAAGATCTAATGGACTTAATTGAATTGATAATAGTTGATCGTTCCACATTGTGACTAGATTTGGACGTAAAGGCCCGTAGTTGAGAGTGAAATAGCACCTCAGTATTTAAATTTCTTTGATCGTGATCATTTTAATCAAAGGAATCGATTGAAAAGACCATGATCAAAATTCGATCTTTGCTCGTGATCATTAAAGTATTATGTAAGAGTTTGATTGATGGCATTAGATTCCGCAGGTGGTGGGCTTCCTCCTCCTCTCCCTCTTCCCCTTGTCCTCTCCGCTCCACCGAAGCGTGACCCGACCACCACCATCCTCTTGGACCCGTTCGGCTGTGGGCGGTCGACGGTGGTCGGCTCTTGGACCCGTTCCGCTTCGGCTGCGACGAGCTCGGCTGCCCTCTTTGGACTCTAGCTGATGGGGCATTAAGCTCCCGGGCATCATCCGGCATAGCTCCTCCCTCTCTTCAATCCATTCCCATTTCTCCACCCTCCTTCGGGTGTGGCGCACGCCGCAGTAAAGGTACGGGGCGAGAAAGAAGGAAAAAAGCTTCTGTTTTTGCGTTGATCACATTGCTTTCTATCGCTTCGGCTCGGCTTTTGTCTGAAAGATCCGATCGTTGTTCATATGAATATCGGATTTTGGTTCGTTTCAAAGGAAAGGAAGAGGATTTTTGTTGATATCGATCGCTTTGGCTCCATATTGTTCTGAAAGATCTGATTTTTGCTTTTGGATGCGTGACTTTGAGGGTTTTAGCTTTCTTTTCTTGGCTTTAGCTGAGTGTTGTGTACGCTGCTTTATATGCAGTTAGAATAGCTCAAAGCTTTGCTTGAATTGAAGCTTTTTCTGTTTTGATCAACTTTTGTGGGTTGCTATATTTGACGATTATGTGAATATCTTGCACCCGTTGTTGTGTTTCTTCCTTTTAATTTGTATCTGAAAATGCCACAATTATGGTTATTGATGCTCTTGTTATGTAATGTACTTGTCTAGTTCGATAAATGTGTTTCTTTTAATTTACGTTTGCTGGATAAATGTGTTTCTTTTAATTACGTTTGCTGCGGAAGCTAAAAGTTTCATTTGCTTAATTATGTTTCTTTGAAATCCGTGGTTTAGCTTGTGTAGCTTATATTGCTCGTATTGTCTACTCTCTTGCTATCATTTCTTTCCAAGGGAAAGACTCTATTGGATACAAGAACAAGATGTTATGCGTATCATGCTGGCATCATAGTATGATCACTTGTTATTATACAAAAAAAGAAGAAGATAAGTTTAGCTATGTTTTTCCCTCTACCATCTAATTCTATACACTTACAAACTCATATCATGAGCATGAACTAATTCTCTAGTTGCAAACAGAAGCATTTCTTTATCTGGTTTTCTGATCGGTTGCTGTGCTTTTCTCACTACAATTGTAGCTTGCGAACCAAGGAGTCCATGTTTTTGCCTACCAAATGTATTTGACACTATTCTTCTTTACCTATTTGATTCTTACAACTTGAAAATATTTTTTATTATAGTACCATTATCTTCGACTTCAAAATTTGCCCCACATTTTTGTTAGACATGGATGATCGTGTGGGTAAGAGAGCAGCTGGGGAAGATAGTAGATCTGGCATTGTTTTCAGAGATCAAAATTATAATGATCGAAATATTCAGTATCGCAACAGACTAGGGTTGGGTGCCGGGCATGACACCGAGAGAGGTTCTCTAAATAGCACGCAAGGAAAATATAAATATGCAAGGGCTCCCTTCCGTTCCGTGAACTGTAAAGCGGTAGCCGGAAGGTCTTCCAGATCATCTTCCACTTCTAGTGGCTGTGGTAGGTCTTTCCAGGAACAGCAGAATCAAACATTACTGAGGGAATCAACTACTCCTGAAAGTAGCAGCAAGCAGGATGAGATTGAGGATTTGATCGACACGGACGTACAGGTTTCTGTAGAAAATCTAAATTCTGATGCAGAAAGGGGGATAGAAGGTAAAGAAGGCATTCCCACTACCATGGAGTGTTTTGAACCTTTAGATTCTCAAAATATTTCTAGAGATACAACCGAGTCAAACACCAGTGTATCAATTTCAAAACCGCACAAACAAATTAATGGACAATTTGGCTCAGGATATAAATATGCTTCTTCAAGCTCTTTTGTTCGGCACTCAGGTATTACACATAGGAACTCCAGTCATGTTGGTAAACCCACTTCTCAAAGGTTGGGCTCTGGGGCAGAGAGATATGGTCTTAAAAGTTTAAGTTGCAAATCAATATCAGATGTTTTTCCTGCAGATTGTCCATCCTCTGATTTCACACATCATAGAAGTGTTTATGCAGTAAGAAAGAGACCATCTGATGGAGAAAGTTCTGCCGCCAGAAGAAAGGATACAACCGCAGCATCCTGTGGAGGCTATGCTGTTTCCATGCATTCTGGTGCCTGCTCAAGTTCATCTAGTAGAAATCAAGTAATGCATCAGGCAGTTTCAAGAAAGACCGGAAATCGACCAACCCTCAGGGATGATTCAGTTTCAGTTAGAATTCAGAGGGATCCTATTGGAGAAAGTCAAATGAGGCTATCTGTGCAAGGCAATGACAAGAGCCTTCGGTTGTATGAGCCTTTTGTGATTCCCCAACATCAGCAGGCCCAATTTTCTATGCCAGAAGAACTAGCTGAAAGTTCTTCAAGATCATCACATGCCTTAAATAATTCGTATAGACAACCAGGTTCAAGCATCCGGACTTCTCGAAGGAGAGTAGTAGATCATCCTCCAAGTAATGCCATGCAAACGTTCTTTGGCTTATTGGAAGATAGAGATGGGTATCGTCACCTCAACATGGAGGGAGTTGCAGAGGTTTTCTATGAACCTTTTTAGCCTATGGTTACAAATTCCCTTTTTGCATCTTCGCTATAAGCAACCTGCTGGATTTACTTCAACATAGAAACAAGGCTATAGTTCCTTTAGGTTTTATCATTTCAATATAATGATAATTTCTGTGTATTAACATTTGGATGAGCACTCATACCCAAAACCTGTTCTACTGTTATGCAGGTGCTCTTGGCACTGGAGCAGATTGAACAAAATAAAGCATTGACATCTGAGGTTGTTGTCCTCTGTTCTCAGAATCCTCTATTTTTTCTGTCACCATCTGAATGAGGTTGTCTCTGTACCTACAGCAATTGTTGATGTTGGAGACAAGTTTGCTCTTTGGTGAGCTTAGCTTCCATGATCATCATAGAGACCTGAGAATGGACATTGATAATATGTCCTATGAGGTATTACCTTTTTGGGCAATTTTTTCATGGATTGGTTACTGATTTTTCTTTTCTTATTATGATGTGGTGCTTAAAAGTTAGACGTAGGAATTAGGCAGTTAGTGGACGTTAGCCTGTTGATATGCCATGTTTAAGTAGTAATTTTTCATTTTATCTTTTTGCTTCATATGAAAGAAAGCTAGATATTGATTTCCTTTGTGCTAATGATAATGACCATTATGAATTCTGTATATGTAAAACCAAGAACTGGAGAACATTTCAATATTGTGACTTTGGATTGATCTCTATTCTGTGGAATATTAAGTTTCTCTTTTTTGTGAATAATTGTAAGTTCATTCAGTCGCTATGACATGATAAGTTATGTTTTTCTTTGCATTTCAATACACACATCTATTAGCTCAGAAATGGAATCTTTGATGGTCAGGAACTGTTAGCACTTGAGGAGAAAATGGGTACTGTAAGCACAGCCCTTTCAGAGGAGCAATTGTGTGAATCTCTCAAGAGAAGCATATACAGAACCGCCCATCTGACCATTGGAATTGCCGTCTGTGGTGCTGAGGAAATGAAATGCAGCATATGTCAGGTATGTTTTTGTATGCCCAGTGTGCCATTGCAGGATGGGAGGGTTCTCGTACACAATCTTAACTTTATACTCGAACCCTGGTTAATTGAATTGCAAAGGAGTAATCTTTCCGTGACATCAATGTTCACCTTCTTGTATCTAGTAGCCTATTTTTTGAACTCATCAAAGATATCAGTCAGATGTACTTGTTTAGTGGTTATGCCCTTCAAGCTGCCGAAATAGATAGGTACCGAGGAATTAATAAAATCTATAGATAAGAAATTAACATATTAGGAATTAATGTAATATGTTAATCTGTCATTGATAGATTAGATTACGTATTGGCACCAATCTGTTACAAAAGCATGAATGACACAATCAAGTAATCCATAGAAATTTCCTCGTTCATATCACCGTAATATTCATTCAAAGAAAGTAGAATATCACATGTACTAAAGCTTGTATTCTAGTTGAGGATGATGTGCTACTCTCATTTCAGGAAGAATATGTTGGCGAAGATGAAGTAGGCCGGTTGCCATGCGAGCATCTCTACCATGCCACATGCGTTGAGCAGTGGCTTCGGCAGAAGAACTGGTGCCCCGTCTGCAAGTCATCTGCCCTGCCATCGCACAAAACTGGCTGAAATCTCTAGATGTTTATGTTCTCTGTGCATACAAACATAACATTTTCCTTGTAATAAAAACCTTGCATTCCTTCTTTATGTCTTTTCCATTCCACAAATTTGTATTACATTTTTGCCAGATTTCTATGGGACAATGCATGTGAGAGAGAGACAACAGAACTGCAGGTTGACCTACAGATCATAGTAAGCCCGTATATTTTGCTGCTTCAAATATCTCTGGAGGTATCTTTTGTATTCAAATCAAAAAGTATTTCAACTTGTTATTGATATTTCTTTGACCCTCCATGTTTTGTAAAGACACAAGAGTTCTTGTTCACCAAAATTAAGACTTGGTGGCAAAGATGAATGTTAAGATTGTTTTTTATTGTCTAGATATCGATTCTGAGTCAATCAAGATTCTTTTCCATTGTCGTCTCAATTTAATCATGATCAAATCTTGATTCATTCGACCCTAAGTTTATGAAACCATGTAAACATTATTATATCCGGAAGATTCTCGATAAATATCTCTTCCGTACTTCAATTGATTACGAATTCACAGGATTCGAAATGAATTTGAAGACTGTTCCAAGTGGGATGGGGGGGATCTACGTGGATATATCTCTCGATCCGAGGACCGGTACCGTAAACGAAGTGAAGTGAAGTCAAGCTCAGCTCATGTCTTCCTCTACGACATCGAAGTCATAGCTCGGTCGAGTCTGAAACTAAACAAGCACCCACAGCAGGAGAAAGTCGCAGTCCATGGCCTTCGCCTCCTCTCAGCTCAGCTTCCTCTCCGGAACCCCACTCTCCCCCCCTCCCAAGCGTAACATGAAGCCACTGGTGTCGCGCAGCTGCTCCATGGACAAGGACGCATTAAGGTATGACTGCCAGTGACAACTCTTGCCATGTTCGCTAAACTGGTAGCTGAGCTTGTTCCTCTTGCTCTGATAACTGAGCAGTGAGAAAGGTGAGGTGAAGTTGGCCAAACTGGCGATGGTGGCGTTAGCAGCAGGGACGCTGACGCTGGGATCCGTCGAATCGGCGGTGGCCGCAAAGTCCGGCGGCAGAATTGGCGGCCAGGCCTTCCGATCGGCGGCTCCCAGGGTGTCCGGCCCTCGGATTAACAATTCAAGGTAACCCTAATATGCCATTAAATTAATTAGTGCCTGAATGAATAATATACAGTGATCAGTGACATTGACGAGCGATAGAAATATAAGTTTTTGCACGGATTTGCAGTTTGTGAGAACAACAACATATATCTGGAACTTATTCTGCAGCAAGAAATTTAGGGCTCACATCTTTGGTTCTCGAGTGTAGTTTTCCATGTTATACCATTTTGGTCCTTGATTGTTGGATGATGGATATTACCTATAGCCCTTTAGAGAATTGGGTCAAGTGTTAGATTGAGGAGTGGAAGATGTTGGGCATCAAAGCATCTATTTACAGCATGTCATGATTCAGCAAACAAACGACATTTAGGACACAACTGTGGTCTCAGATGACATTTAGATCATCATAGTCCCTTAATCTGTGATTGCAGTGAGTTTCATTATTATTTATAATTTTCCAGTTTGATATATTACAGTTTGGAACTCTTTTATGGTGCTCCGTGGTCCGTAGTATCTCCAAAATTTTAGCTGATGTTTGGTTTCTTTGTCACCGTTGTAGAAGGAGCAAACTGTTTGGTAGTATATATTCTTCCTCTGTGAATAAGCCAAATGAACAATTTATGTCTGAGAGGAAAACCTAACTTCTGATAAGGAGCTGCAAATCTTTGCCCACATAAGGTCAGCAGTATACAAAGAGAGAAAACTAAAAATTTTCATCTCCGAGTAAAATTGCCTTAGCAAGCACGTAAGATGACATTAGACCATTGGCAAGAATGAGTCTGCTGAGTTCTTGAACAAGCGCCAACATGACATCAGTTCTGAAGAGGTTCTCTATTCAATCTTCATGACTTCCTGAAAGCTTCTACCGGATTGACACGAGTATCAGCAGCTACTTTGTAGAGCTGAGTGACAAACTGTTGTCGGATTTTCAAAGCTTTCAAGCCAAAACAATGCTGTTCTACCATTGGTGACATGCAAATTGCATTGCATCCGACACAGTGTACAATTCTATGATATTTCTCTACAATGATAAAAGAGATAATAACAAAGAATTCAAGTAGTCACTTCTTACAACGTTGACCCACAGTGCTCTAGCATCCAAGTAATATTTCGTTTTCTGTTTCTCTAGAAAAGCCACATTGTACTCTCTCAAATTTTAGAAAGTCCAGCCTCCTCTCTTTTTTGCATTTGCACACACTGCTCAAACAGTTTCCACCCTTTCAATCTTTAGAACCTTTTCCACAAGAATCCTCTTCTATATTTATCCAGTCTATTTATCACCCGTTGCAGCATGGCATAGATGCCATGAATTCCATTCAGATTTTCTCAGAGGCCCATCATTGACAGCCAACCTGAGGTAGGTGAAGGGGATGTTCTCGAGGGGTCATCCCAAATAACATCAATTTAAGGGTGAAGCAATTCCCTTTCACCGATCACCAGGAGACGACTCAACTCGATACAATATTTTACTTCGTTGGAGTTCTGTTGAGCTATTACAATGTAAAGTGGAAGAAGCAAAGTTGAGCCAAGTTCGCATTTACCTTAACGTCAATAACTGAAAACTTATTGTGGGTTATGAAGTTATTTATGGAGCCTGTTTGATGTTCCTACTATCATGACCTCCTAGTTAAGCTGCGTTATGGCTTTTATTTCTCTTCCTGTTTGTTCTCTAAGTTTAAGATTTGCACCTGGATGTAATTTGGCACACGCAGAACTGGCTCATGCATATTATTTGCCAAGAGTAACATAAAGGATCATTTGGCACCTACTTATTAGATTGCAATATGTGATAATCTAAGTCATCTTTATCCTGACATAGTTATGTAAGAAAATACATTCTGCTAAAGCGAAACTGTATGCTACTCAATTGCTTTGTTATTAAATCCGAACATGTAGAGTTCATTAATCGGTCCACATCAGAGATCAGCCTCGAAATTAATGTCTTTACATTCTGATTAAAGATGTAGAAATTACTGAATTGTGTAGATCTTGAGCAGGACAAACATCTACGTCAATCCCCCGGTAGCACCACCTCTTATCGGTGGCTATGGATATGCTGTGTCGTACTATGGTGGATGGGGATGGTCACCCTTCATGTTCTTCGCACCAGGGCCTAGCATCGCGGTAGGTGTTGGTGGTGGTTTCGAAGTATTGATTGTGTTTCTAGTGTTTGGTGCCGTCACAGCAGTCATCAGAGGACTTTTGGGAAGGAGGGACTATGAAGAAGATGATTAATGATGGTTGTCTCAAGTGCTACAACTAAAAGTAGTCGTCATAAAAAGGAGAAAAAACTCGTCTTTGAACCTGTGAGCATAATTTTGTAAATGGATTGTTGTATTATAGGAGATTTAAGTAGTGTTTCTATGGATGCCTTCATGTAAAGAATATGCTTCTGTATTGCTGCTAATGTTTTGTCGCGTAAACAGATGAGATTAAGCAATGTCATTAGGGCCTTAACAGAAGAAAGAAAACATGGACTGTTGTTTGGGGATTCAATGAAGGGCCCTCCAATGTTTGATAAAATAGGATACTTGTTGAACTATAAACTTGCCTCAGATCATGCAGATGATCACCATGACAAACATATGAAATTAGATTCATGTGAGGTGACAGCTCATAATACATTCATTCTGAAATCATAATTACCAAGTCTAATCATGAGCATTTATGTGGCCATGGAATTGGAATGGTAAATTCCAGAAGGGCACACTCATCATAGGAGACTGAATTATATATATACCTATGGTTAAAGTTTTATTGCAGTTGGGTTTTAGGGTATCATTAAGTTGGAACTTAATTTTGGATTAGAGATTTTGTGATCCAAGAAATAGGCTGTCCAAGTTAATTGTAAGTGAAAAATTGGATAGATCAATCAGATTTACATATGGAAATCTTATGTTATACTAGAAATGAGCATGGATTTTGAAATGGATGAATGATTTTGATTTGGATGGAATTATGTTTTGATGGGAGGCCATCTAATAATATGTATGGGTTAATTTAGATCAAATGAGATGATTGGATTAACAAGTTGGAATGAAAATATAATTCGACATCAACATTAAAAGATTTACATGAATTCGAAAAAGAAATCATCCAGACATTATTGCCTGTTGTTGTGGATAACTGAGCAATAATTAGTCATTACACATATCTTCACATTAATTCTTCTTAATTTAGTTCTATTAAGCATGAATAATCCAATTTGGACGCCGTAAAACAATCGTCGCAGGCTTCGGTAATGTCCGCAGACTCTCCCACCTCACAGTCGCACGCACACGACCGCCCGCCCGCATAAAAATGGCCCATCGAACCACACAGATCCGCCGTTAACCACTACTAAAGGGCGAGAAACTGACGGTGCTTCTCAAGCCACCGCACCGAGATCGACGTACGCGCGGTGGGAAGCGACCGAGGGCTCGCGTTCGCGTTCCCCCTTCCAAACCCGCTCCCGTTTCGGAGTCGACGCTGTGCGGCCAACATTTCGACACCCTTCTCTCCACACCATCCACTCGTTCTCCTCCCCCACCCTTCTCCTCGCCATCTGCCCCAAACCCTCGAGAATTCGAGGGAGATTCCGGCGAACGCATCGAAACCCTCGCGTTCTCGGATCCCGAAGCGGCTTCCTTTTCCTTCCGATCGGCGTGGTTCCTCGGCTCTCGCTGCGGTTCCCCGCCTACTAGATGGGGTGAGGAAGAGGTTCGATCTAGATTAGGCGGCGCGCGCTGGATGGAGTGGGACAGTGATTCCGAGGGCCCGAGCGACGGCGAGGAGGAGGGCTTCCTGCTGAGCGGCGGCGCGGGGGCGTTCTCGTTCGCGGTGGAGGGCATGCTACGGCCGGCGTCGTCGTGCGGGTTGGTGGTTTCCGATGCGCTTGAGCCTGACTACCCGATCATCTATGTCAACCGGGGCTTCGAGGAGGCCAGCGGCTATCGCGCCGAGGAGGTGCTTGGAAGGAACTGGTAAGTCTCAAGTCGCTTGAGTTTAATTTCGGTAGAAATTTCTTCTTTTTTTGGGATATAGGCATCCGTGAATTCGGTGTTTTTTTATTGTTTTCTGTAGCTCCATGCGCATTGATTTTTTAGTCCTTTCATTCGATGGGAGGAGGATGTGCAATTTGCTTATTAGTGGGTTTGTTCTTGTTAGACGTATTAAGGTATTAACTTTGATCTTTGTGTTAGCATCCATGCCCTCCTACATAAATAACTACGATCATAGGTTTACCCAACACCCACTCCGACTAAGACTAACCGGCTAAATCGATGCAGTTTGAGACCGTTTGAGATTAAGGCATTTCTTAGTTGCATTGATTGTTTGATCTATGATATCGTATCAATCTGTCGAGGCGAATTGCAGGGATATTCATAAAAAAAGATGAAATAATGGCTACTATATCCATTTCTTTGGATGAATAATGGGCAGTGATTTGTCCTCAAGATAAGCAAAAAGCAAGAAGCACTGTTTTGCTTTTAATATTGTTTCATGATAAAGCCATTGAGTCATGGTCTTTCAAAATTTGAATTTGTTGCAATGATGATATTTAGTTGTAGTTGTTGTCTCTATAATGCAAAAGTTATAACTTTGACCTAGAGTTTTCAGGGCACGAGACTCATGGATACTCAGGCTATGAACCTTGAATCACTTGAGGCTCATAAGCTTCATGAACACCTGTCTTTCTTTATGAGCTTTTTCAAAAGAACAAGCACCTCAAAGGCATGCATGTAATATAGTGTGTTTAACTTTTGTCTTCATTACTAACGTGAAATATATGTGATGCAAGAGTAAAATTTCGTATGCATGGAATATAGAGTGTTTAATTTTTGTCTTCATTACTAATGTGAAATATATGTGATGCAAGAGTAAAATTTTGTTTTTTCGTCAAAAGGAAGGGCCAAACAATAGGGAAGTTTTTCTTTTATTGGGAGGCACAAGACTCAACCATACAGTTGTGACATTATCTATTCCTTATTCTCATCCTCTTCTCCTTTGTTTTCTCTTTGGTTCTTTTGTGCCTTCCATTGCGGTCGTTTTATTTGTCTGATACTTCGTTCTTCCTTTTTCTTTTTTACAAAATTTTGTGTTGTTGAATTTTTACAATAGATACAAACACTGACGTTTGAGCTAATAGGCTGACATATCTTTATATTATATAGTTAAATAGTTTTTAATGAACAATGATTGTGCGTCAAATTTTGTTTTGTTTTACCTTTTATTTATCTGTATGTGCTTATCTTGTGCACCTTGTATCTTGCCTTTATTCCCATTCCTAGCACCACTAAATCTTGTCACTTCAATATGCCTTGCATTTTTCACAACTTTATTAAGAAAATGTATCCAGGTTACTCAATTTGCTTTTACAGGTTGATAGAATAAAACATGGGTGGTTTGAGGGGAAGAAAAAGCTATATAGAATAAGAATGCCTTTTGCTCTATTAATGTTTTTGTACTTTAAATGCATTTCATGTGACATCAAAGGGGTTTAGTTGGCTTATGCTGGTCATGTGTCTGTTAGGCTGTTGCATCAGTTAGTACATATCACAATGTGCTTGTGGAAGGACACATCCATATGCTCTCACCCATTCAAGCAAAGACGTGTGCCGTGGCATATCAGATGTGACAATGGTTTCTTATCCATGGTATGCACAGTACAGAGTTGCACATTGTGAACCTGCCCTCCTCTATGTCGTTCTTGCGTAACTCTACCATGTGATGTTCTGTACATAGATAGAATATCTGAACTCATGGCCATGTCATGTGTTTTTCTGCACATATAACCTCACTCGCTGAAGTTTTAGAAAGTCTCCTCACCCAGGCACGTTGTTGCAAATGACAACTCCTTTAATGTGAAACTGCGTACCTGTAATAATCAGTCCTTCACGCTTATATGTATATGTATATATATGTATGTATATATGTATATATGTATATGTGTATATGTGTATGTATATGTATGTATATGTACATGAATTTGTGTATATATATACATATGCATTATATATATAAGTTTATTATTTATTTTCTGTTGGGACTAGCAGTCCAAATGGTGTGGTTGTCTATCTTTTACAAGTACAATGAGTCATAAAGGATCTGTCAGAAATTGGTGATATTTGTGTATTTATTCTCTTGCATGTTCTGATCTGGATATTAATTCAACTATGATAGCATGCAAGTGCTTGCTGGTTTGGAGCCTCCATTATTTGTTTGCCTTTTTTTCTAAAAGTAAATACTAGAGATTAGAAGAATTTGGTATTCAGAGGGTTTAGGGGTTGGTTGGCCCAGTTCTAAGCGTTGGATCTTGAAGTCCATTTTCCTTACTTCTAGTTTCTACCTTTATGTTCTTGGGTTGATATAGGTTCTCACATCTCAGTTCTGAAGCATGCTTATTACTCATAAATGGGGTCAAACTCAACCTTGTGTGTTCCATTGATGCTTGTGGTTTTTGGGGAATCTATGATCTTGATTTCTTTCTCAACTTCAAAGATATATGAAGCATGGCATGGCATGGCAAACTTCTCCTAATGGAGTGCAACTAACATGGACTAGCAGATTGTGAATTTGCAACTACCAGATGTCGAGATGACTGTGTTGGATTACTAAAAAGATAAACAATATATTTTTATTATCATGAAAAATTAGATGTAGCTTAAGTAGAAGATAAAATAAGGGAGTATTATTTAAGATAGTATGAACGTGCCTAACTGAGATTTATAAAAGCCCATTAAATGAGGTGAGTCAATTAAGATTAGTGGTGCTGGAAGTGGTAGAAAAATATCTAAAAAGACTCTGTAAAAGGACTTTTTTGTTTTCTTTAAGTCTGACTGGTAGTATTGCCCTAAACCAACTTTAGTGACCGGAAACGATCCATATGGTTGACTCCAGTTACTTGAAACATTACAATGAACCAATAGCAGTGTAGTGTTTTCCCAGTCAATTTATACTTCGTTGTTCACTTTTTCATTCTAATTGGATATACATGTCCTGTTACACTTGAATAAAGTTTTTCACTTTTTAGCAACTGATCTATATTGAAAAGTTATTATTTTTATGAAAAAATTCCCTGGCTGTAAATACTTTAGCGAGTGCTTACAAGGATCTTCAGATCTATATGTTTATTTAATGTGAACCATTTTTTTGTATTGTTTTTCTTCAGCCGGTTCTTGCAATGCAGAGGACCATTTGCTCAAAGGCGGCATCCTTTAGTAGATGCCACTGTAGTTTCTGAGATACGGAAGTGCCTTGAGGAGGGAATTGAATTCCAAGGTGATCTATTGAATTTTAGGAAGGATGGTTCTCCATTGATGAATAGGCTTCAGCTAACACCAATTTATGGGGATGATGATATCATAACTCATTATATAGCCATTCAGTTCTTCACTGACACAAATGTTGAATTGGGACCTCTACTTAGTTCTACCGTTAAGGAATCTGCCAGACCTGATCGTTTGATAGCTAGTTATGTGGTCCAACCTATTTCAGCTGGTCATGGACTTATCTGTCGTGAACTTTGTAGCATGTTGCAACTGAGTGACGAGGTCTTGTGTCAGAAAATATTTTCAAGGTTGTCTCCAAGAGATATTGCATCTGTTGGTTCTGTATGCATGAGGCTGTATGAACTTACAAAGAATGAGGATCTCTGGAAAATGGTTTGTCAGAATGCATGGGGCAGTGAAACTACTCGTGCATTAGAAACTGTTCCAGGAGCTAAAAGACTTGGTTGGGGAAGACTTGCAAGAGAACTAACCACCCTAGAAGCTGCTGCATGGAGGAAATTGAGAGTTGGAGGTGCTGTGGAGCCATCTCGTTGTAACTTTAGTGCTTGTGCAGTTGGGAATCGGGTTTTTCTTTTTGGTGGAGAAGGTGTTAATATGCAACCAATGAATGATACATTTGTTTTGGATCTGAATGCCAGTAACCCGGAGTGGCGGCATGTCAAAGTAACCTCTGCACCTCCTGGTAGATGGGGTCACACATTATCTTGCTTAAATGGATCTTGGTTGGTTGTGTTTGGTGGTTGTGGTACCCAGGGCTTGCTCAATGATGTCTTCATCCTAGACTTGGATGCCCAATTTCCAGCATGGCGTGAGATATCTGGACTTGCACCTCCCATGCCCAGGTCATGGCATAGTTCTTGCACTCTTGATGACACAAAGTTGGTGGTTTCAGGTGGGTGTGCTGATTCTGGAGTACTTCTCAGTGACACTCACCTATTGGACGTCACAATGGAGAAACCTGTATGGAGGGAGATCCCAGCCTCATGGACACCACCTTCCAGATTAGGGCACTCTCTGTCAGTGTACGATGGGCGTAAAATTCTGATGTTTGGTGGTCTGGCTAAGAGTGGGCCCCTTCGACTTCGATCTAGTGACGTGTTCACCATGGACTTGAGCGAGGAAGAACCCTGTTGGAGGTGTATTACAGGTAGTGGAATGCCTGGTGCTGGGAATCCAGCTGGAATTGGTCCACCACCCCGCCTTGATCATGTGGCTGTTAGCCTTCCTGGAGGGAGAATCTTGATATTCGGAGGATCTGTGGCTGGTCTTCACTCAGCTTCCCAACTTTATCTTCTGGACCCAACCGAAGAGAAACCAACATGGAGGATACTGAATGTACCTGGTTCTCCACCTCGATTTGCTTGGGGCCATAGTACATGTGTTGTTGGAGGAACAAGAGCAATAGTACTTGGTGGCCAAACTGGAGAAGAGTGGATGTTGAGCGAGTTATACGAGCTGTCTTTAGCGAGCTCAATTATTTAACAAGGGAAAGATATCCGATTTGCTTCTGCTAATATCAAAGCATATATGCTACTTTCCATGGAGGAAACAATGACCATATCTTGTCTGCTTTTGGAGATCTATAGATATTCCAGCAGAAGATGTAGACCTGATTAGCGATATATTCTTGCTTGTTTCTTGCCTGGACATTCAAAGATCAGTTCCTCTATACCTTTTGTCATCCTTATCTGGGATTTCTACCTTAGATGTAACATCCAGAAGGTACTAGCAAAGTTTACTATTTTCTTTCTTTAAATATCTTGCTTCTGGCAAGAAATTGTAATAGGAAATCAAAGGGGTTGCCTGTATATGGAGTATTCTATTACATATTTGCCGCTTGATATGTGTTTGTAGTGGTTGAGATATGTCTACTCTATGGTGATATTTTACTTGGTTTTCTGAACTCTTAGCGTATTTGTTGGAACCTATAAAATTTCAATGGTTCAATTACTGACACACGCTATTAAGTGATTCTTGTGCTTGATCCCATGTATCATTTTGCTGCTGTTAGGTGTAAATAAAGTTGTAGTTCGTAAATTTATTACAGAATTAACGAGTGGAAATTGTAACAGGCTGTAAGATAGATATTGAGTCGATTATTGGCTCTTAGAATGTTATGTTGAATGATTGTATGTTGTCAATCCTGATGATGATTCTCTCTATGATTGAGCTGCAGAGTGCACGAGTATGATTTTGTTGCACCTCCACGTTGCTTAGCATTGCAAGCATGTTTGTTTCAGTGTTCAGCTTGCTGAGTCTTGCAACCGCGAAAACTGAGCGGTCGATGCAGGGGGTTGTAATCAACCGAAATTCCAAAAAAAATCCTTTTTGTGTGCATTTTGCATTTTATAGGTGTATGTATGTGTTTGCAGAAAACTATTACGAATTCTCAACGAGCCGTCGGCGGAAAAATAAGCTATTTCCACCTTTGGAATGCACTTGTGCTACTTGCGGTGGGAATGGGAAGAAGAGGTTGATGGTGGTGTGATAGATAGCCGCTCCAGTTGTACTGCTATTGGTGATGAAGACTGATGCTGAATCAAATCAGGTGCTACTTCACTTCGTGCTTATATTTTGTTTGATTGGTAATTTAATTGTGCATATTATTATTCGATGGGCTTAATTTAATTGTGAAAATAAGCATTTCCACCATGTAAGAATACAACTACTTTCTTCACAATAAATGTGATGAACTACAATTCCGTTTTTCTTTGATGAAGTCATCTGCCTAATGTTTGACTTGAAACTACCATCGAACTTTCCTATTTGCAGTGTTGATCCATCCTTGCCCCTTGTTTTTATGTATCAGGTCAGTCTATGGTTCCCTTCCCAGGTTTCCACCACGAATGTGATCGTTCATGGTTGACTTCATGCAACATTCGCAAGTCTAGTCTACCTCGTGTGGTGGCTTTGACTCGTGCAAGTAGGAAAAAATTGTCTCCTACTTGATTTTAAGAGACAACATGAGATGAGATGGACAAAATTGAATCGTTTTATAGTTGGCCGTATGTTCATATCTACATCAACCTAGATGGGGATGATAAAAGACTTTGATCGTGGCAAATGAAGGTGAGTCAAGTCATTTGAATTGCTTTAATTCACATTTATAGCCTCTTTTATTGTTCCTAACATATTACTATCATCACCCTTAACCTCATCACTATAGTTTGATTATATATACATATATATATATATATATATATATATATATATATATATATATATATATATATATATATATATATATATATATATATATATATATATATATATATCATCTTGATCAAACCGAGAACGTTGACATCTTTATATAATTATCATCTTATATGAAATAGATCAATATTGTTGCTATCTATCTTATCATATTTTTTGAACTATTAATCCTGCTTTGCTGATGACCCCTTCAATTGATTAACGTGCAAAGCGATCCAAGTTATCCCCGACTTAGAATTGTTTATGTATAATTATTATCCTTATCGATCCATCAAAACTTCATTAATTTAATATGTTTAGGTTTAAGTCCGTGTCACGGACTTGTATGTAATTTAATATAATATAACATAAAATATTAATTTTTTCCAAAAGAATTGACTTGTGGAGGGCCAAACACACATAAAATACATACAAACCATCCAATCAATTATAAGTTTACATCATATATATATTTTTTCCGTTCAAGCGTTCACCAACTTCATCCTTGTGCTTTGCACGTGGAACCCACGTGGCAAATTCAAAGTCACTCAGCTGTAATTTTTCAACTCATAAAAAAAATATTAATATCAATAAAATATTTATAATATTATTACTATTTTAAGAAAAAAAAGTGGACTTTTTATCCTCCCTTAAGCTCCTCTCCACTTCTCCGCTTAGTGACGTCTCTCTCTCTCTCTCTCTCGCCTTCCACTTTTCTGCATGCCAAATAGAGATCTAGGGTTGGGGTTTTCACGTTTTCTGGGATCTGACGGCCTCTTACCTTCTCTGGGAAACCGAGGGATCTTTAAGAAGGTTTGCTCTCGCTTTCTTCCGATCGATATCGCCCTATTGGGCATCAGTTTGATCAAGGTCTTTTTTTAGCTGTGCTGATTTTTAATTCTAGAATTTTGATGGCAATTTTTGTTTGTCTTGTTCCGATTCGGGCATGCGATGTGTTTCCTTCGATTTGGCTGCAAACAATTGGTTTTAAGATGGTCCAGATCGAGAATTGTTCATGCTGCGTTTTCTGTGATTTTGGCAGTAAAAATTCGGTTTTGTTGTGTTCTATTGATCTGATGAATCAGCTTCTTGTTTTTGGCATACCGATGATTCCTGCCCATCGGTGTGCACTCGTAATTTGTCGATGGTTCCTATGTATAGACTGCGCGGCGTTCTTTGTAAACTCGATTGATTTATGTCGTTTTATTTGGTATTCCAAGTTCCATTATGAATCTCTTTAGATGATGAAACGTTATGCTGAATTGATACATTTTTGCGGAATTTATAGTTCACGCAGTTTTCGCTCCATCTCTGGCTTCTAGTGCTTACTAAACACTCGGGTAGTCCGAATCAGCGAAGGGGTAGTGAGCAAATGGTTTGTCAGGGCGACCAGTAAATTCTATAGAATAGATACCTGCTCTGTAATGTTTTCTTGGAATTGCAATGATGCAAATGGGATAGTGTATTTATAACTCAAGAGAATTGATTGAAGGAAATGGCTTTATCTAAGTCTTCGAAACAAAGAGGAGGATTATTTGACCACACTGACTGAATTACTCATAGAATATAAGAACTTTCTAGTCCAGTTAACTATATTAAACATGAGCTATTGTTACTCCACATTGCAGACCCCATTGTTTTCTAGGTAGATGCTATTTGTGGAGGTGTAGCCTATTGGGCATCTGTCACCTGTATTAGTTTACATTTGTTGGTAATATGTTGACATGGCGTTCTAAGTAACTATGGATGGAGCTTTTCATGTCTTGTCAAGGACTTGAGGACAAAATTTTACAGTAGAAAATTCTAATGCATTGAATTTTTAGCAGACTCAGTGATATGCCTGGAATTTGATCAAGTTCCTAACTTTTCATGTATTTGATCAAGTTCCTGGAATTTTTAGCAGGACAAACTACTTAGTGTTTGGTTCATTTCCGGCATTGTAATTGGAATTTGAATTAAAACATAATGAAGTTTGAATTGGAATAACCGAATATTTTCAAATTTTTGGTCATGTACTCTTGGGATTGAAATGTCCGGATCCTCTTGACATTTGTTTGCCCTTCAACTACAAAGTAAGTATCAATATTAAAGTTGTTTATAATAACCAGTAGTACTATATTACCTCCAAATATTTTTATTATTAATGTGACAATTTTTTTTTTTTATCATTTTTGTTACTGTTATGTTGTATTTATGTATTATGCTCCCTATATTTAGAAAGAAAATGGAGGAATTTAAGGCAAATGCACAATATCTTTGAATATCACCACCGAAGCATATACAGTTCTAGGATTATTAGTCTGGTGCTTTGCCACCCTTGACCTTGTCATAGGTTCTTGTAATGTTCACCTTTATGACAAAGCTGTTTCTCTCCTTTGCTTTAGTTTTTTATTTTAACAGAGGCTTTATGGTTGTCAATATCTTAAATGATCCATTTTCTGAGATTATTAGTCTGGTGCTTTGCCACCCTTGACCTTGTCATAGCCTCTTGTAATGTTCACCTTTATGACAATGCTGGTTCTGTCCTCTACATTTCCTTTCTATTTTAACAGAGGCTTTATAGTTTTCAATATCTTAAAATGATCCATTTTCTGGAACCTTTCTCCTTTTTCGCTCTTTGATGATATGTCAGGTCCTTAACGTGGATTTTTGCCCAATTATTTATGCAGAAAAAAATTGTGATGGCTTCATTCACATCTGACAAGAAGGCAGTCAAGGTGAACCCCTATGTGGACTGGGTCAACATAAAATTGGATTTTGATTGGAAAGATGTGACTTGCTCGATCTGTTTGGATTTTCCTCACAATGGGGTACTACTCCTATGCTCTTCATATGACAAGGGGTGTCGGCCGTTCATATGTGATACTGATCAAAACCACTCAAATTGTTTGGAGAGGTTTAAAAGTGCACACGGAGTGCCTGCTGTTGCAAAAGACATATCAGCTTCAAATGGTGTTTCTATGGTATGCATTCAGGACATCTCTTCGAGCCCCAGCAGCCAACCAACCTGCCCACTGTGTAGGGGAGATGTAACAGGGTGGCTCATTATCAACGAGGCCCGTGTCTACTTGAACACGAAGAAACGATGTTGTGAAGAGAAACATTGTGAATATGTTGGAAACTTTTCTGAGCTTCAGAAACATGCTCAATTGAAACACCCACATTCACGCCCTTCTGAAATTGATCCTGCACAACAACTAAACTGGGAAAATTTCCAGCAGTCGTCTGAGATCATAGATGTTTTGAGCACTATACACGCAGAAGTACCCCATGGAGTGGTTTTGGGTGATTATGTCATCGAATATGGAGATGCAGAAGCTGGTGATGAATATGAGGATTTCCATAGGAACAGGGGCAAATGGTGGACGTCTTGTATATCTTGTAGGGTGTTTCCGAAATTTAGGAGAAATCGACAAAGATCCAGTGGAGGTGTACGAAGCAGTCATGGGTCAAGTTCGGATGGATCGTATCGAGGTGAAGGTTCTTCAAGATCTGTAGATATAAGAGAGTATAGATTTGCTGAAACTGATGATGAACTTGCATGGACTGGTGTTGGTGCTGCAACATCACTGATGATTCCCAGCCATTACAGGTGGGAGTAAGTTCTTTCTCAGTTCATACAAAATTTTGGCAATTATATGATCTGATATGTTATACACAGTGTTATGCGTCATTTGCCGAAGGTCCTAGAAACCTTTTTCATAATAACCTGCCAAACAACCTTAATTTGTGGGACTAGTGTTGGGTATATATTTATCCGGTCAAACAATGTAACCAATAAAATAGTTTTTCTAACAATGTAACCGATATAATAATTGGTGATTCTAACAATGATTCATTTATGTGTTATTTAGTTAGAGGGGGGAGAGGTTAGTAACTTAATAAAATTTGTATAATTTTCTTTTCTTTAACCAAATGCAAAATCGAGCAAGTAATTAACTTGTGCGTGGAATAAGTTTACTCTTCTTTACCCAGTGATACATTTCTTATTTACTCTTCTTTACCCAGTAATACACATTTCTTATTTCCTGCAAAATGTGGTGCATGTGTGTGTGATTTAAAGTATGAGATAATGAAATCAAACTGATCACAGAAAGACAGGCAAGACGAAATCCGAGATAGATGGGAGTAGACTAATACTTTTGCATTTTTTGCTGATATGCTACCTGTTTCATTATTTACAGATATGGGAGGCACCAGTCCCGTGTCTATTACCGATGATCTCACCGGAATGTGCAGCAGCTAGCCAGACCGGTTAAGACCGCCCTTATATCATGTTAGATCTAAATTCTTTCTGGTTGATATAGGCTTTGCTTGTCGACAGGCATGTATATATAATAACCATAGCAAAACACACATGGCAATCCTAGATAAAATAGTAAGGGTGCATCAATGTGGTTTTACCTTCTTGTTGTAGGCTTAATTTTGTGGTTTAATAATAGATGAAAAATACTAGATTCACTTAGATCCACACACACATGAACATGATCTCTTAGGGTACATCAATCTAGTATATGCTCCACAGTTTTTTTCTTGGATGTATGCTATTAATTGAATTCAGTGTCTGAATGAAGAGGTGACTCCTTTCAGCTGCTCCAAGTTATGGTCTCCTAATCCTGTGTTGAGATCAATTCTAGTTAAAGATCTTGTAATGAGACGAAGGAACAGAGTACATTGATATCATCAGAGTACTGTGAGATCACTCACAGTGCGCTGATATGATCTCTAACAGGAGAGCACCAGCCACAATTCCATGCGTGGAGTGTACTTACTACGTCGATATCATAAGCTCCATTATACCTTAGCAATAGGCACTACAGTGCTTGTAGATTTCCAATTCAATACCTAATCCGAACTCAAAATCTGAGGTCTGGGATGGGGATTTTGGTAAATGCGTTCCAAGACTTGCTATGAAGGGAACTCTAAGATCATATGACGGTCACGATCGATGCTAAAGTTTAGCTCAACTTCATTTTTCTCCGTATCACATTCTTTGGAACAATTCAGTTGATAAGTTGACATGAATCACATATTGGAATTCAGAGAGTAAAGTAGTACAAGTAATGTAATGGTTCGAACACTGTAATCTAATGGGTTTTCACACGCGAAAAAATTTGCCTCGTTGATCTGCCAAGCACACAGTGGCCATGTCCCGTGAGCCATGAAAGATCAGAGACTACAAGTGTCCAAACACAGTGAGAGGGGCCAAGGTGGAGGAGGAAGGTTCGTGAACCAAAGCTAGTGGGAAGGAAGACTGCGTCATCGAAGCATGCGACTTTACCGTGTGCTCCTCCACTCTCTTCTGTTGGCTTTGGCCATTTGTTTCATATTTTAACAGGTTGGTATTAAAGGTGGCAGCAGTCGGGGCGGTGGCGGGGACATCAAAGTTCCATCATCCACTGCAAACCAAACCCTCTTCCTTGCGCCCACCGTCTCTTTCCTGTACTTTTATTCATCGGCGCCCACTTATAGCGACGCGCTTACTCTTCTCGAGAGCAGCAAGGTGAGATGTCAGCTGCGTTCCTTTCTGCTGGGGCGGTCGCCGGCTACGTCGGCCTGAGGGCTGATGCTTCAGCTAAGCGTTTTCCAGAGAAAGACTGCTCCGTTGGGTGGCGATCGAGGACCGTCTCCAATGGCTTCAGAACTCGGTGCATGAAGGTATGCTTGTGAGGATCCTATTTTGGGAGGTTTCTATTTGTTTCTTTGGATTTTGTCTTTTGAAGGTCTAAAGGTTCGATTAAAAATAAGAGATGTGAGTCTTATTGGAACTCTTAGATGTATTAATGGTGTTGGAGATTGAAATCACCTTACTGCATGTGAATACTTGGGAAAGACATCTAGACATCTGTAGGGGCTCAAATCTTTTTCTTTTTCCTGGGATACTTTAGATTGTTTGTTATTTTTCTTATTCTTATAGAAATCAACTTTGGGTGATGCTCTTCCCATTGACTCTGTTTGACTTTATGACACCTGCTTAATTTTATATTGTTATGCAACTGCATTTTTCTTTTTTGCTTTTATACTCTGAATGAATCCAAGTCAACATTGTTTGCATCAAGTAAAAGCAGTGGCATTTAGGTTACTAAGAGAATGTAAAGCATGTTAGTATAAAGTGATTTAGCATGTGGAGACACAATCTAACTGAAGCAATACCAATGAGATTTATGTCTTGAGCATATTTTTATATCAGCTCTTGGTCAAATGAGTCAATTGAATTCCTAAGCTTGCTGTCAGAGTCGAGTAATTCAACTATGATATGTGTCATAGCATCACTAAGAAGCTTAACATTCATCCAAGTTTGGGGTTTCTTCCTGATTAGACTCTGCCTTTTTTTGCTTTGATGTGTAATTAGACATGGAACCCATTCAATAACAACAAGTACGAGGCGCTTTCTTACCTGCCACCCCTCTCCAAGGAATCAATAGCGAAGGAGGTTGATTACATGATAGCTAAAGGATATATCCCCTGCTTGGAATTTGATGAGGTATTGTTCTTACTAGGACCTTATTTCTTTATTGGAAATATATTTATTGATTAGAAGTTCATGCATCAATATCGTCATGTGTGATCGATTAGCCTTAATAATTGATCTTCATGAGGTGAGTATTATACTTCATATAAGGAATAAAGATCTACCATATTGTGATTGTGATACTGACTAGTTTTAGTGCAAATACGATGTTGACTAGTTTTAGTTTTGGTTAGTTTATTTTTATTAGCAATAGATCCCTTTGCATAAAATTTGAATGCTACCGCTACCATAAAATTAGTAGAAAGTTTGGGATGCTAATCCTGATCAACTTGGTGATCTTTTATAATGACTGTATAAAAATTGATGCCAAGGTGAAATGTCTTATTATTTCCACACTGTTTTGCATGTGGAAGCCAGGAATGGTAGGCAGATTCACAAATTTAAACTTCAGTTTGGTTGATGTGGCTTTTATCATGTGATCGATCCTTTCAGCAATATATCTTTAGTTGACTTATGAAGTTGAGTTTTTTTTCTTTTTGTTAAGAAATGATTCATTGTTGACATACATTTAAGGGTTTTCTGTGACTACTTAGTAATTAACATATTTCCACCTTTTTTTTTTCCTGGAGTGACAAACTGGGAATGGCAGGAGTATTAGTCTTTGGTCGACATAATTTTTTGGCACTTCGTTTGCAGGATTTAAGAACACTGAAACTAATAAGGTTGTTACAAGTTTCTGATAATTCTATACCCACCCAACAAGTGTTTGATCTTGCTTGAGGTATTTGTTTAGCTGCAGAGTCGAAGTTCTGCAGTGTCATAAAATTTTGCTAAATTCATGGAGCCATCTCAATTTTAAGCAGTGCTTTAAAAGTTGACCATGCATCAGATTAAAAAACAATGATGACGATGATGCTGATGGTGATTACAGTGGTGTAGATCAATCTAAAATATTGCAAGTCGTGGCTCTTTCAGAATCTACTAAGGCAGAGGTTTAATCACAAACTTGTAGTGCATATCTGTTTCTGTCTTTAATCATCATTTAGATCGTCAAATAACAACTATCAGAATGCTTGTGAAGTTTTACTTTGGCATTCAGCAAAAATCCTCATCGCTTATTGTTGCATTATCTTTTTTCCGATGACCATTACATGATTATCCATCACCATTTATCTTGTCAAATTCCTGATCTTAAATTTTGGGCCATCGAAGGTGGGACAAGTGCACAGGACCAATAGCCGAATACCGGGCTACTACGACGGAAGGTATTGGACACTCTGGAAGCTACCAATGTTCGGATGCACGGACCCAGCCCTAGTCCTTGAGGAGATCGAAGAATGTAAGCAGGTTTATCCTAATGCTTACATTCGCCTCCTGTCCTTCGACAGCCAGCGACAGTGCCAGTGCATGTCATTTGTCATCCAGAAACCCACATCCGCCACTGTTGCTAATGCCTAAACCTCTTGTTGTAGGCACTTGTGCAAGATAATAAGGTGGGAGAAAGAACTCTTTTTAAGGTTTCGGAGTTGGATGTTTGTGGTAGTTTCGGTTAAATAAGATGAAATGCTTGTCATAAGATTTCAGTTTGCTAAATGTGCCAGGCAAGTATTTAGTTTTTGATGGCATTGGCAATTTGTTCCATTAAGTTATCCATCAGCAGCAGCTAAGATCTACATGACGTTTACTGGTGCTTTGATGAATGATCTCCTGCATCATTCAAGAACATAAATTCTCTGATATTTTGATGATAGGCATGTGAACTTGAACTTTTGGATCTGGTTGCTAATTTATGATTTTTTTTTAATACCAAGTTGGATAGGTTCATCACTATTTTAGGTCAATGCCTTGGATAGAATGAACCTCCTCAAAATCAATTTAGAAGTTTTGAAATCTAAATAATTTTTTTTTAGGGTTAGAGGAAGAGTTGGATAGATGAGGAAGATGAAACTAGAAAGAGAATCAAAACATGATCAAGCCAAACATGAGATTTGGCTAACCTTTTCGGTTATTACACCAAGTAAAATAAGAGTCATTGTAACCAAAGATCTATTAAGCCACGGAGAAAATTAAATTATGAAAACTGAACTCATTGATGAAAAAATGGTTTTCTTTCTTAGTTCAATATTTAAAAGTAGATACAAGATGATGTTGTCATTATTTGTTGTATATAGTCGACTTCAATGAATGATGTATATGACTTGACTTAATTAATTTTTATTATAAGTTGCTAAAATAATAATATTCTATCCCTATCTAAAATTTTTGTATCCTCTAATTCCAATCTCAAATTTCTATTGATTTTAAATATGATCCCCTTTATGTTCCTGGGCACTATATATTTGTACAGACATTCCACTTTATAATTTGACGAGTAAAACCCTATCAAACTGGATTAATATAAAATATATAACATTAATTTTCCTGCAGGTTCAATTGAGTTTAAGCCAATTCCAGAAATAGTTGCAGTTGAATTTGTTCCTTCAACAATTATAAATAAAGAAGTTTAACTAGGCATAAATATTATATTGTATAACATTATTAGTGGAATAGTTTTAATGGTTTTACTTCTAATAGTATTTATTATAGTTTGTATTTTTTTTTTTTCCAAAGGAGGAGTAAAAATCAGAAACTTAAAGAGTCTGACAGACGTTCACGTATAAGATCAAGATATTTTCAATATCTTTTTATTTCATCTTAGAGTCTAACTGCTCAAATGAAGTTGATACTTGTATAATATGTTTAGAAGGATTTACTCATAGAGAGAATTGTTAGATTGTCTTGTCATCGTATCTTTCCTGACCTATGCATAAATTATACAAAAATAAAAAAATCAAATATGATACATCAGATTTAAGACGCAAACATTTCAATGTCATCCAGAAAGCCTTTATTTGATTTGTAGACCAACCATCATGAGCAATGGGCTAGAGACGAAAGGAGATTGAGAATATCTAGTCTTTTTCTAGGTGAGAGCATAGGATCTAAGATGATAATTTTGATAGTCCTTACTATCAAGGTGATCTCCTAAGGAATCTTAATATAATTAGACATAATTTCTATTGGCCAATAATTATCATCAAAATATAATCAGATCTATAATATATATTACATAATTAGATATGATCACATAATCTAACATTCTTCCACTTGACCCATTAATTAGTAAAGTATTACAAAAATTAAAATTAAAATAAATAAAATAAAAGTTTATTTAAAAATAATTTTCTTTAATTAGATTCTAAAAAATTTTATAAAAAAATTTATACATGATCATGAATTTTAAAATAAGCCAATATGTCCAATAAGCATAATAATATTATATTAAGTCTAACTATTAAGGCAAATCATAGCGAATGTACCATAATACTATTAATTTTTCGTAATATAATCTATAATAATCCTTATAATTTATTTGTCAAGATAATTTTATTATTATATTTAATTATAATATGCATAAATATAAATATAAATAAGATAATAGAAATAAATAATTTTTATTAAAGAAGAAAAATATCAATAATAGCATCCACCTAAACATACATTGTTATATCTTTTATGACTTGCTCACAAATTTTATTCTAAGAATATATTCTTTAAATATTTTAGATTATAAGCTTTAGTAAATAGATTAGTAATCATCAAGGTGGTGTTTAGGTTCTCAATTGATGGTTGTGATTTCTAAACTCTTTCTCTAACCACCAAGTACTTTATCTCAATGTGCTTGGAATCACTAGAGTACTTATCATTCTTAGAGAAGAAAACTACTATAGTATTATCACAAAATATATTCAGCGGTTTGACAATTGGATCGATCACACCAAGTCTGAAGATAAAATTTCATAATCGTAAAACTCGATTTTTGATCTCAAAGTATACTATAAATTCAGCTTCTATTATTGATAATACAAAAAGTGATTAGTTTATACTTCTATAAAAAATTTTCTCTCTAACTAATGTAAATATAAATCCGGAAGTGGACTTCTTACTATCGAGACAATTTACAAAATCAATATCTAAATATCTCGTCATTTTAAGTTGATATGATATCTTATATGTGAGTATATAATCTATCGTCCCTCGTAGATATCTTATAACTTTCTTTATAACTTTACAATATTTCATTCTTGGGTTGTCATGGTATCTACCCAGCATTCTAACTATAAAATTGATATATAATCTTATATAGGTTTGAGTATATAATAGACTTTCAACTGCACATGCATAAGAAATATCATTTATTTGATTCTTTTCTAAATTATTTTTAAGACACTAGTTTTGTTTGAATCTTTCACATTTAGTAATTGATGTATTATTAGCTAAACAAAACTACCTATTAAATTTCTTTAAGATTTGATGAATATATCGACAATCGTAATAATCTTTGGGATCTATCCCTAAACATCTTAATCCTAATAACATAAGACACCTCATTCATATCAACCATATTAAAATTCTTGATAAGAAACATCTTAGTTTTGTACAATAAATCAATATCACTACTAGTAAACAAAATATTATCCACATATAAAACCAATACAATAAGCTTGCTTTTACTAATCTTTAGATATATGTACTGATCAGCCATATTTTTTTTAAACATGAAGGAAGTAATGATATCATAAAATTTTATATACAATCATTTGGAAACTTGTTTAAGACTATAAATGGATTTTCTAAGTTTACAAGCTCAATTTCTCTTTTTCTTTTTTTAAATCCTTCGTGTTGTTCTATATAGATTTCTTCATCGTGATCCTCATTCAAAAATATTATTTTTATATATATTTGATATAACTCAAGATCATAATGATCCTCAACGAGTTATTTTTAGAAGCTAGATAAAATGTCTTATTATAGTCGATGCATTCTTTAAAAAAAACTTTAGCAACAAGTTTATTACTCCTTTAATTATATTTTATCTTAAAAACATATTTACAACTAACTCTTTTATGGTTATTAGGTAATTTGATGAGTTCTCAAATACTCTTTTGGTCTATTGATTTTAACTATTATTTCATTGCATTATATTATTTTTTAAAATTACTATTTTCCTTGGCTCATGAAAATAATAAAGGGTCCCTTTTAATCTCTGTGTGATTCTTATAATATATTATTATAAAAAAATGATAGGTCTTTTTTTTTCCTTTGAGATTTTCTCAAAATTATCGATTATGGACATTCTATAAAATCATTAACCGTGACATCAACAAGTTTATCAATGTTATTTGATTGTTTACCTTCATCAATTCTTTTAGTGATTTGAGGAATGATAATCTTCGGAATATAAAATGATAAATGTGTATTAGCTTGTATCTCTTTGATATCAAAATTGATCATTTAAGATTTTTCACTCTCATTTATTTTATCATTTTTTTAAGAATATTATATTACTAGATTTTACTATTCATGAAATATGATTAAAATAATAAAATCTGTATCCCTCCAAATCTTATATTATCAAATGGTAGTATGATCTTGAATCTAATGCAGGTGGTGTGCAATACCATGCATAACAGGCGAACAAGATTCTTTTCCACCTTCTCCGATAGTACAATTTAGGGATTTCTCATTCTGTGTTCAACAAGAATGTTGCTTTTCACCACTGCCCATCTTTTTCCCATATTATTTCTCTGGTTAATGTTTTGTAAGTTGTAACATATGCTTAATTCGCACAGCCTGTAGGATAACAACAATCTCTTCATGCATCCAATTATTATAGTTAGGAATTCCTTAATACTGTTCTTCTAATCCCCATGAGCACCTGAGCTTAATTAGTGATGAGATTGGTATATATATATGATTAATTGGTTAGTTAAGGAAAAACTGATAAATAATTTAACAAAGATAAAATTTATTTTATTGTTATTGTATAATTAAATAATTGAATGTTTATCATTTTCCTTAGGACTTCAACGATAGATTGGTTGAAAGCTTGGACTTGAGGTAAGTGGCTCGTCCACCCAAATAGGTGTTTTTAGCACAATAATATTTATTTATAAATAGTTTAAATCTGGGTAAGCATTTAGTTTTATTGTTTGGATATGATAACGTGTTATAGGCTTTGCTTTAAACATGATTTATGTTTACTATGATTGTACTATGATATGCTTTCATTATGTGTTATTATGATTGTTTTAATCATATTTTTTATCATAAATTAATGCACGTGATAATAGCAAATATTTATATTATATATGTATTTTTAAGTTAATTCTTATTAATTTCACTATAAGAGCTTGTACCTCGTTATGGTATCCAAGAGTGGTAAACCTTTAGTCCGATGAAGGGATGACATTTAATTCCACCGAGACGAAAGCAATGAGGTAGTAGGAGTGATACCCGCTAGTAATTTTGTAGGAAAAATTATAGAGAAAATAGTTTATAAGATGATTTTTTAGGATAATATGCTATCATCATATGAAAGATGTACCTTTATAAGATGGTTGGAGTTGTGGATTCAATGTGCTCGACTCTCCAAGCATTGCTAATATCAATGTCTCGAAGCACATCTCTATGTCTCCAAAAAGTGAATTTGGATTTAATCAAAGGAAATGTTAACTTGATTGATCCAATAAATATTCAAATATGAAGAAGATATGGGTATTTTCCACAAGTAATAATACAATATTATAAAAAAAAATTTACTATTTAAAAAAAAAAACCATGATTGGTCAACAATTTTCCTTCATAAACATATGTTTGATAGAGAGAACATTTAGAAAAAAAGATTAACAAGACAAAAAAAAAATTAATGGCAATATTGGCAACCACTATTGTTTGTGTTGAGTGTAATAAGAAACACACCAAGGTAAACATTTTAAAGCTATAAGAAGATACTAAAATTTTATTGATATTTATCAATCACAAGGTAAAATTATGCATTTTCTATATTTTATTGGAATTAAAGATATTTTGTGTGTTTCCTGTCCTATATTTATCATTATGATAATTTTAAGAAAAAATATGTTGTATATTAGAAGATTTATGAAAAGAATAATTCAAAAGAACTAAACAACGATGATACTCAAAATATTTGTCCACGTGAAATGAAAATCATCTTCAACCGGAGGGATCCGACATTTTTTTTCTAAAATTAGGAGCATTTATCTTTTGACATTTCTTTATTGTAATATTTCAATTTATTTTAGTTATGTAATATTTTATTTTCTAGTTTTAGGTGTTTTGAAATTCTTATTAGATACGATATATCGGAAGGCATCTTATTCATTTAGAATAGGATATGTAAGCTAAAAAAGACATTTTATGATATTATAAGATAATTCATGATATATATATATATATATATACATATTTATTTATTTATTTATTTTCATGATGACTGTTTTACTTCATTCTTTTTATGAATCTTTGCTAATATCTGCACACTTTGTTTCAGACTTGAAGGTGAGAAGAACATAGCCCCTGCAATGGTATGAGTCCTGTAAAAGGTACCAACATGGGCTCATAGGAATAAAAGGTGGACTTGACTTAATGCCTCGGTCACTTCTCCATCATTGTTTGAAGGAAGACATACTGCAACGTTTTAAGTCGAAACATGTGCACAAACTTCTGACCAATTTCATCTCCCTTATGCAGGCAGCTAAATGAGTAGGACACTTTTAACTGTGGCTTCCATATCTAAGAAACATGTGAAATGATACGCGAATGAGAGCATCTTCGAGTTGCCAACATATATTTACACTTTGAGTTGGAGCTGAGAATGCACATAACACCAATTGAAACTTGATCTTGAACTACTAAATCTTAATCACTTTCTTGCAGTGAAATTGATTAAGGAGCTTCCAATAACCAAATGTGTCGGAGTTCCTGGTTTACTGCTTCGAGTACCATTGAAAAGAGTTGTGTTGTAGGAAACAAACCTACAGATGCCATGGGTTGTTCAAGCATGCATGAAGCTTACGAGCTTGATCAAAGAGCAGTAGGATCTAGAAAGGATGGCGATGATTCTACAGTTAGGTTTGTGGAATAAGTGGGAATGTGACCATTGGGAATTTTGGTGTGCCATTCTGTGCAGCGCATGCCATGGGCAGAATGATTGATCCAAAAGAAAGGAAAGGAATGTAAGCTGGGCTCTCTCTCTCTCTCTCTCTCTCTCTCTCTCTCTCCAGGCTCAATATTCCTTGTATGATGACACCAATGAATACTCCACCACTAACTCCCTCATGAAGCTGGGCAGAGTTGCATCCCTCTGGGGATATGGACTGCATGAAGGGTTACAGAGGAATCCACTGCAAGTCACCTTGGGCTGCCCTACCTCGAAGAAAGGTGGCATTCCTCCTCCCTTGTCGGCCTCAATTCATATCGACCAACCAGCTGTGCCTCTTTTACCCAGCTGCACAGTGGAGGACTTGGAATATATGTACTTACATATGTGATGGATGGATAATGCCTCAAACATGCATCAACCTTTTCAAAATCCCTAAAGGTTTTTAATTACTTGAACATATACTTCCACGAGTACTAACTGAGAGCAATTTTGATGTCAGAACAGACTGTTTTTAATGGGCAAGGATAGCAAATAAGGGAACATATTACGATACAACATTTTCCTAGCTGAGACAACTGTTGGAACACAGCATGAGAAGTATACAGTGGAGTGATGAAGGTCCAAATGGTAGTTGAAGGTGGTATTGTTTTCTGCAAACAGTGCCCTCCAAGTGGAAAGGAAACAAAGAAGAGATTTATGATGGAGAAGTCTTTACAGGCCACTCTTCCTTTGGCTTTGTCTCCAACAACCTCAGCACCTCTTTCCCTTCCCTCTGTCTCTTCTTCTTCTTCTTCTTCTTGGTGACCTTCCTAGCTATATTTCTAACACTCTCTAGGGTTTATCTCAGACACCAACAGAGAGAGAGAGAGAGAGAGAGAGAGAGTAGGAATATACAAAATGAGAACTTGTAAGCCTTTTTCTTCTAAATAGGTGTTATGATCAGGTCTCGCTGTACGTTGGTTTCTCTTTCTCATATTTATCTCTCTGCTTCCCTCTCTGGCCTTTAGTTCTATGCCTGCAAGAGAACTGAGAACGCATTAATGCAGCTTGGTGCGAGGCCACTGATGCAGGGATGTGGATGTCTCATAGATGCGACTGTACCTCCGAGGAACCTTTGTAATTACTCTCTTTGACTTCCTCTTTGGCTCCCCCCATCCTCCATTCTTAAGCCTTTGGCCTCTCTTCCATATTCTTTAGAGTCTCTTCCAGTAAGCATGAGGAGGAGATGGGCTCGAGCAGGCTTGGTCGCATGCTTAATCCTTTGCTTTGCCGGCTTGCATGGTTTCGCTCCAAGTGTCAGCAGGAAGCACACCCACCATCGTCAGAAAGCGGATGAGTACCGGACATCGGCGAAGGAGTCGGCTGCCGACGTCGTCACCATCCATCCCCACAGATGCAAGCTGAAGCGGTTCGATCTTTGCAGCTACTTCACGCCGGCGGAGAAGAACGAGAGCTTGGTGGAGGACGATAAGCGACTCGTGCCGACCGGCCCCAACCCCTTGCATAATAGGTGAACAAATCGTCGAACATATATATATATATATATATATATATATATATATATATATATATATATATATATATATATATATATATATATATATATATATATATATATATATATATATATATATATATATATATATATATGTATATGTATGCATAGCTTAGTAGTTTCATGGCTTGTCGGAGTCTAGTTGGTCTTGTCTTCTTTTTATTCCTTTTCTTTTCTTTTAGATATGGAAGGTTTGTCTAAAAAGAATCCTTTTGATTTTGACAGTATTATTGGGTGATCTGAAAGCTAGTGTATATATATATATATATATATATATATTTGTGTGTGTGTTTGTATTGGGAGTGTGGAAGTAAAGCTTCCAGGTGCTCATATATTATTTACTCCGATCACACGGATCGATTTAATATTATTCTTGAATTTTGACTGAGTAATATGTTTGGTATTTCAAACCATTGTATCATTCGTACTCCATAGATGAATAGGTTGAAGAGTTAATACCACTATGTGGCAATTAAATAGCTGCTACTGCTCGGCAGGCCATAAGCAATGCTATAAGGACCGTCAGCGAGCACATGAGTTCTTTGCAGACTCTGCAAGATAATTGTCTGCGATCTCCTCTTTCTCTTTCTCTCTTTCACAGACACATAACACCTTCATCTTCCTTGTCATATGATGCTGCAACTTGATCTCCTACAATTGATGTCAAAAAACCATGCTCGCTCGCTCTCTCTCTCTCTCTCTCTCTCTCTCTCTCTCTCTCTCTCTCTCTCAGCAATGCTGGTTTCACTGGAGTTGGTGATGGTTCAGTCGACAGCTTGGATATGGTGGGTAAAGGCACAGCAGGGCAATATGACAAAACTGTAGCACCTCCTTTTCCAGGCCACCATCTTCTATTGAGTCTGGCAGCTTGGATTTCTCATATCCTGAGCAACAGATTGTGGAACATTTTGCGGCTCATTTGGAAGATAAAGATCTGTGTTCTCTCTGCAACTAAAGATCTCAAGCACTGGAACTCCAGATCTATACATGTCAGCTTTTTCTGACCACTCTCCTCCCAAAGCATATGCTGGCCCAAAATAGCCTCTGAGATGTGACGAAAACATTAATTTGGATGAATGCAACAGTTCAACTTAATGCGGAGTTTATGCAACTGTGAAGTTTCCAATGCAGCAAAGGCTTTCATTTAGTAGCAGGGAAAGCTTTAATGTACACTAATCGGCTACAAGATTTGACCTCATTAGCAGACACAACTTTAATTAGCATGTGATGGCTCTCATAGACACAACATTAATCCACCATTGCAATTTATATTAATTTGTTGTGATGTTTAACTGGAAATTTATCTATCTTTGAATATGAAATGTTTGCACCACAATCTTAACTTATCTTTCTCTTCCAGCAATCCAATTGCACAACAGCTCAGCTCAGCTTGGAGGATTCCCAAGGACTGCTGCTGCAGTCCACTCAACACAACATCATTGGGGAGCAGTACAATGTTTAAGCCGTATTAGAAGAGGGGATGTGTTGACACGTTGAATCTTCTGCCTCATTCCGAGATGATCCAACAAGTTAATTATCAGTCCCTTCCTATGCATGACCAGTCAAATCACCAAATCAAGGACTTCAACCTTGGAAACTTCCCCATTGTTAGGGAGCATCATCATGACTGTCATCTATTTGATAGCGGGAAATGGATAGAGCTGCAACTCTGTAATCCTAATCTCTTACAAGTTACTTTGCCATGGATGATGAACCGTGCATAAAACTTGAGAAACAGCAGTCAGACCAATCACTTCTTATTAACAAGGACTAATCTAGAGCTTGAATCGTGAGTTACATGTCCCTTCCTCAGGCTGGTTATCTTAAGCTTCTCAGGAATTAATGGTCTTCTTCTCGTCCCTCGCTATCTTCTCGCACGAGGAACACGTTATTAGCCTCGCTGCCCTCAGCCCCATCAACTCCCTCTTGAGTCTTCTGTTCTCGTTGGTGAGCCTCTGGCAGCACTTCCTCAGGGACTCACAGTTCTCTTCGGTCTGCTTCAGTTTCCTCCTACAGATCATACAGGACCAGTCCATGAAGACACATTACGTGATCCGAATAGGGTAGAGGAGAGTTGCAGTTCTACCTGGCTCTTCTGTTCTGGAACCATACTTCCACTTGCCTTGGCTGTAAGTGCAACCTCTGCGCCAGCTCTCGCTTCTGGTCCTGCCAAGAGAGGTCGATGATTAGCCCGCGGAAGCAAGAGCTGAAATCCATGGGTATAACAAGGATGGATGATACAGGGGTGCAGACATGGGCGAGCGTGTTGTGGGCTCTGAAGCTATCTTCAAGCAAGCTCAGCTGCTCTTCGGAGAGCCTCAGCTTCCTTCTCGTGCCTTCCGCCTCCTCTCTCTCGTTTGCCGGTCTCATGAGCCTCTCCGAGATCTCTCGAACTGGAGTCTTCTCCCCGCCTCCTACTGCGAGACGGAGGACTACGTCGCACTCCTCCTCTTGTATCATGGTGATGCCGAATCTGCCCTTAGCAAAGGTGAGGAGAGGAGAAGGTTGGGTGCAGGTGATGGATGCAAGAGGATTTGTAGGAAGCAGTAGGGCTCATCGATGAGAGGGTACATTCACAATGATGTTTCTCGTTGGACCAAAGAAAACAAAGACTACATTGTCTTCTAAGTCAGCACAAGAGAATTTCCTGGAAGCATTTTCAATGCAGAGTATTCCACAGTCAACAGTAGAGAGAGAGAGAGAGAGAGAGAGAGAGAGAGAGCAAATAAACGTGAAGGAAATGACAAAACAGACTGTAATCCCTATCAAAATGCAGACAGGAAATTTCCACTTGCAATATTGGATGCATCTGCCGGTGATAATGAATGATCGATTGATATTGCTTTCTTTTTTCTTCTTTTTTTTTTGTCTTTGTAATCTGTGATTCTTCTCTCACCATCAATACTAATTATAGTCATCTCTCTCGTTATATCTTCTATCGAACCATGTTTAATAATTGATGAATAAAAATATATATATTTTTTTATGTTCTATATGACCTCGAAAATATTTTGCATTTAGATATGTAAGTAATGGTTGAGAAGCTATTAGCTTCCAAACAATAAAAACTAGATTCATGTCAATACGTTTTAGTTGGGTCGGAGAGAACGCGTCGCGTCTTTCAAGGCGTTTGAAGTCTCCATGGCGTCAAAACATTAGCTTCAAGAGATTGGGGAAGAATGAAAAGGTACAAAGGTGTCAATTAGATTGGTTTTACCACCGAGAAGAAAGAAAGATAGTCGAGAAATCCTAATTGCTATACAATCTTTTCATATTGATAGGGGGCGGCAATATTCGTCCCTGATAAGAATTTAACGATAATATATATTGGCCAAAAAGACGAACAAAACAATTCAGATTCAACTAGACACAGAGTAGAACGACAATCGTATTTATACTGCAACAACATCGTTTGGGTCGTTTCTTTATTTATTATACTGCATCAACTAGACACAGAGTAGAACAACATCGTATCATGTTTAGCTATCCTCCTTAAGGACTTTGTATTTGTGATGTAGACTGGCTAGGTTGAGAATTGTTTCTGCATTTGTTCACCAACAGGCATAATAATCTTTGAGGAAAGGTCAGAAATATATAAGCTTAGAAATATTTGACAAGGTTCTGCTGGTATATTTAAGAGGATTCTAGAAAGAAAAAAAAAATAGTAGAAAGCATTTTTTTTCTCTCTTTTTTCATGAATTTTGCGACTAGTACTGAATCATAGTTATTTAGTGACTGGGAGAAACAAGTCTAGTATAGCAACAATGCAGCTGAACATTCTGGTGCATAAACATGGTCTTTGAGTCACTATAAAATATAGTCAATTTAAAGATGCTGTTGAAAATAATAAAATATTGGTCAGCTTCTTTTGCTCCTCCACAAAATCTATTACTTTAATGGTATTTTACGTTTTGTCCAAATGATGGTTGGAGTCTCACTATCATCCCACACAATTTAGTCTAAGGTCATAGAATGTTATTCATTTCTTAATTAGTGATTTAAAAAGTGTTACCAATGCCCAAAAATGCTCGAGGTGCTAGGCGTTCGGCCGAGCGAAACGAAGCGCTAAAATATAAAAATATATAATATAATTAATAAATATAATTATTTAAAATTTTAAATTAAAAATATATTATTAAATTAAGAAAATCTAAGACAAAATCATAATATCACATTAACAAAAAGTTTCAAAATTCAAAACAATAAAATTTTACATCAAAGTCATTCATCATAATCAATATTATCATCATTTTCCCATAAATCATCTTCATTGAATTCGTCCTCTTCCGCTTGTCCTCCGACTCCTTCCTCTTCATCAAAAATATGTTTTATTTTCTATGTCTTCAAAAATAGCAGGAGCCGAGCTTGATGCTTTTGCACTCATTTTTCTCTTTGTCATCTGTCTTGAATATGTTTGTAATTCTCCGGTACCTGAAGCTCTTACCACATCTCCTCATGTCAATCTATCATCTTCAAATATAAGCTCGGCATCTTGCAAGTTAGCACCCATTTCTCCTACCAACCACTCATTTGAATCATCAATATCTTATAACGAGATTGAATCAATTCTATTTTACAAATCATGACGAGCCTTCAAAGCTTAATTATACTTTATGTAAACAAGATCATGCAATCGTTAATGTTCCAACCGATTTTTTCTCTTTAAGTGAATATGTCATATCATATAATTTAAAAATATATTAATATATTTATCTAAATAAATTAATTAATTAAAATAAAAATATTTAGTGATCCTTACATGCTCAAAGACACTCCAGTTTCGCTCACAACCCGAAGCATTACATGTCAAACTAAATACTTTGATAGCAAATTGCTGTAAGTTCACAGTGGAATTTTCAAATAGACTCTATCATTCAGTTGTAAAATTTATGTTATTATTAGCAATAACATAGTAACATAATATATATGAAATTAATTATATCAAATTATTAATACCTGAAGACGTAGTTATCCTGAATCGAACGACTATTGGAATTCAAAAAAAACCTTCGATATTTTTATATAAAGATAATTTATAAATAATCTTATCTTAAACCTCAAGGCTGGGAACTAATCTTGCAACGCACTGATATAACCCATCCAAAACTTCTACATCAAACCCAATAGATTTAATCTTATAAAAAAATTCAGGGTTCAAATAATATCCTATTGCATGTAAGAGACGATGAAGTTGACAATTCCATCTTTCGCCAATGATTGTAAAAATTTTCTCATATTTTTCTTCATTTTCATTAAAAGACCTTTTAATTGTCTCCTTTGTTCTATCCATAGCCTCATAAATATATTTCATTGCAGGCTTATTTTCATTATCTACCAACCGAAGGACTCGAGCAAGAGGACCGATTACCTTTAATGTATAAACTACATGATTCCAAAAGGATGACATTAAGATGATATCAGTAGCCCTCTTGTCTTTTGCTTCTTTTGCCCATTTGCTTGTCACCCATTTCTTAGAGATAAACATGTTTATCAGATTTTGTTTTTGATGATGCACACTCTGTAATATCAAGAATGAAGTAGCAAATCGGGTGACACCATATCTCACTAATTCTTTGTTCCCTGTAAATTCTCTCATCATATTCAAAGCCCTAATATGATTATAAAGAAATCCAATAATAAAAATTACACTTTCTAGGGTTTTCTTGATGTCTAAGATCTTTCCAATATCCTCTAACATTAAATCAATACAATATGCTGCACGTGAAGTCCAATATAAGTGTTGTCTTTTTGTTTCAAGCAATTTACTTGAGACAAAGGATAACAAAAATGATAAGACTTAAGAGTTTAATATATTTAATTAAAGATAAAATAATTAAAAAAATTTAAAAGATGAATATTACTAACTAATATATAGTTGCTCGACATTTTAGACTCCAATTTCTTCCATAAAGTTGTCAAGTAAACCATATATCTTGTCTCCAGATTTTACAAAAGATGAAGCATCTATTAACTTCACAAACATAGTCCCTAAAGAATAATTAATCATAAAATTAATTATACTCATGCGCCTCCTGTCAATCCAAACATCTGACATAATAGAGCAACCATGTGTTGCTCATGATTCTTTATGACCCTTTAGTAAATCATTTGTATAATTTAATTCTTTTTGCAATAATAGAACTCGCATCTCATAATAACTTGGAGGTTTTAATCCCACACCATATCTTCCAATAGCTTCAATCATATCCATAAAATTGTCTAAATGAGTTGTATTGAGGGGAAGACCAGTCTAATAGAAGAAGCGAGCAATGTGCTGAATTGTTCTTCCTCTTATTTCTTTATCACAAGCATCACTTATATTTGTTTGTCTAAATTTTGAGCCTCCTACTTGCCCTTATTGCTTCTGGGATCCTTGAAACATATATAGATCCATCGATCCTTTTTTACCCTTCTTAGTACTCATAACTTCTTTTCCTTTTTTATCGTATATTTTTTTCCTACTTGGGTTAATATTCATAGAATAATCTTCTTCTTCATCCCTAAGATATTCAATATTGTCTTTGGTAAATTCTTATAAGATTCATTCTTTTGTCTTCTTTTCATTCATATAACTCAGCAACTCTTTTTTTACCTCAGGTGGACACTTTTGTAAGCTGCTGCATTCTTAAAATTTCCTACTAGATATTGTTTTGCATGAAAAATACCACCTCTAGTAGTCTTATTGTAGAATATGCAAGTCACTGCTTTAGGATCTTTCGGATCCTTCAGATAATTATACTTCCATGCAGGATCTTTTTTTGATGCCATTGAAGACTCTATTGAGTTGCTCTATACATTTGACATTTATCTTGAAACCTAACAATAATTTCAAATAAATAAAAATTAATAATGTTAAAATTAAAATAATATATTATTAATCTAATAAATATAAATAATATTATTAGTATATTGTTAATAGTATATTGTATACTATTAACAGTATACAGAAGGAGAAGAAGAAAGAGGAGTGTAAGGGGGTGCTGACTGAGAAAAGAGGAAGCGACAACGGCAACGACAGCGACAGTGGGAGCGGGAGCGACGATAGCGGCGACAGCGGCAACAGCAGCGATAGTGGCAGCGACGAGCAGCGGGAGCGAAGAGCAGCGGGAGTGGCAGCGACAACGAGTAGGGTTAGGGTTGGGCAGCGACAACTGGTGCTTTAGTTGGTTCGATTGAACCAACTAAAGCACCGAAGACCGAACCAGACCTAAAACACTAGTTCGATCGTCTGGTTTTAACTTAGGTGCTCGCCCGAAGTGCCCAACGCTTAGGCTCGAGCGAGCGCCCAGGCGGTGCCTCTTTGAAGTGCGCTGCTTGGAAGTGAAATGAGGTACTTGGGCCTCGCCTCACCTCACCCGAGCACCCGAATGCCTTTTTTAAATCATTGTTCTTAACCGATTAAGTCCGACTAACTTTGATCCTCCTCCGTAGAAAATGGCATATAGAGTTTTGGCATAGACCTTCAAGTTCCCTGCTTCATCCTTCCATGGGGTGTATCCATCCACACTTGTGCCTGATTCCTTTTCTTACGTCTTGTTTTTTCCTGCCATGGTCATCAAGTAGCAGGTAAACCACACACAAGAAACAAAGAATGGTAATTGCCAGGAAAGATGATATGGTACTCTGGAAAGTCTAGGAAAAATTGTCATTATGTGAGATAAAGAATGCTTACTTGATCTTTCTCGCTCTGTCCACAACAATCTTTGTTGGATCCATCAGCAGCCACAATAAATATCCGATCCAACTTAACATGCCATTACATATGAAGAAGACGATAAGAGACCCCAAAAGAAGCAGAACTATATCTGATGTTGTTTCGGTGGAGGAAATCATGAGAATGAGCCAAAATAATGAGGGCACTATTATGATTGTCGTATTATCCTTCACTCTGCATCTGTCTTGCTCTCAGCTATCATTTTCTCTTGCTCACTTAATCTCAACTTACCCCATTTTGATATTATGTCACAATTGAAAACATAATGTGAGCCAAATTAGTCAACGCGTCGATATGACAATGAGATATCAGTACAATTCAAAACGTTAAGCTTGTTATACATCTACTAACTGAAGAAAACTCAGCCTTACAACTGATGAAGATTTATGATACATCGATTGTCATGAAAGTTCAAAGGACTTAACATACAAGTATAGCAAATGTTTGCTGCTCAGATTAAAAGGAAAAGCAATGCAGATACAAACTGCATTTGATTATAATGCACCTGTATCTGATTTTGCATTGCACATATATTCCATGTTTATCCACATAAACGACCACTTGGATACATATAAGATTCAAATGCACAATTATATCTGTTCAGTCCAGTACCCTCAAACCTTGATATAATAAGATCTCCAAGATACCAGAGATCCAATCACTAGAGAACAACTTGCAATCCACAAGGACCACAAAACAGCTTGCAACCATAAACCAGGCACATTTTACAGCACCCAATACAATTTACTAATAGAAGGATTGCAGTCATTGGTAGACGCCATAAAAGTGGCACAATGTTACAGAAAAAACTTGCAGAAAGCAGATGCAGAAGCATGGACCACACAGAACTGCAAGTGATAGTTCATACTTGTTGATGATTTCAGAGATAAGCATTCTTACTGTTAGTGGCCCGGAAAGCTATCTTTAAAGGGAAGCGCACTCCTCAGATTGATTGCTTTTCTAGTCAGTAAGAAGAAGAAGAAGAAGACCTGATTGTCTTAGTAGAAAGGTAATAGACAATATATTACTTCTCTCAGGGTTCCAAAGCTCCAGTCACATTGAAGAAACTGCAAATGTATCACATGAGATTGGCTCAGGATATTCTCTAATTCTATACTCTCGTTAAAAGACATGAATTAAGAATTTGAGTGATTGCTGTGGCGGATATCTATCTTGCTGTTTAAGCTTTCTTTCTCGCAATGAGATCCCTTGCTGCATGGAAAATCTATGATGAAAAGAACTGAGCTTTAGCACTTAATTCTGAACCAATACATACATATAAGTTCAAGTGTTTAAAGGAAACTGCACGGCACATATTGGGACCTCACGATTTATAATCAGAGAGTTTGCTTTTCATTCTTGCTTGGTTTTAATCAACCTCAAGCAAATAACTGTTTCAGCAATCCGCAGCTGCAGATGCCAATCATCTATATATCCAATTTGTGGGCAAGGCTTGAAATTAGAGACACTAGTTCAACCTATGTTTAGAGTTGTTCTTTACGTAGATACACATGCAAGAACATTAAAGGAGCTAAAAGAATCCCAGGGCATTTTACACCGAGTCAAGAGTGGATCCAACTGATTCAATTCATAGTCACATTTCCCCTCTCCTACATTACTAAACTTTATCAGGAGCAATTTCGGGACTAATATGCAGGAAATCAAGATCAGAGTGCAAAGAAGATCCAACCAATCCATCATCATACCTGCAGGCATAAATCAGACAAGTATCCATTGGCAGCATCTAAAATCAAACAATTGGTGGCGATGTTCAATGGAACAGTAATTTACCACAGTGAATACCAACAAGCAACTTGATTAAGCATGGAGATATCAACTCGAGCAATTAAACATAAGATGCGTCTGAAGAAGATGAAGACATGCTATATATACCCTGACGATCCCACCATCCCTTTCCAGAGTTGGCAGATTATTATCTGCATACCCTAAAAAACTCGCCTTTTTGACAAAGAGCAAGTGATGAAAGCCCTAACCTTCGTTGCGTTCCTTGCCGTCTCCTGATCTCGATGGCTTCGAAGTCGAGCTACTATCCTGGTGGTGGTTGACCTTCGCCAGCCCGCGGAACCCCCCCTTTCCGGCCTCTGCTGACTTGGGTTTAGTCTCCACGTAGGTGGCCGAACTCATCTCCATCTGCGCTACCCTGACCGCACCCAGGAGACGCTCCGGCAGCTCCTCCTCCGCTTGCGCCTCCACCAGGAACCCCATGTCGATTGTGACCGCCGTCACGCAGCCGAGGGCGAGGTGGAGGATGGCGTTGGCGAGGGCGGAGCTCCCGATGTCAACGTCGATCTCGAGGTAGTCCTCACCGAGGAGGTATTTGCAGGTGAGCGCCTTCCCCAGGAGGCAGGCAGCGTGGTTCCCGACGGCGGCCCGCACGATCCAAGGTCCCTTCACGATCCGGTTGACGATTTTGAATCGCGCATTCCGGAAGGCGTCGTCGCCGTGGACGAAGCGGTAGAAGAGGGAGCCCGGCGGGATTGGCTCCTCGGCGGCGAAGTAGAAGACGGCGGAGTGGCACTCACGGCCAGGAACCTGGAGATTGACGGCGAAGATAAAGGCCTTACGGGCGACGCCGAGAGCGCGGGCGCGTCGGAGGGCACCGGCCACGCGGTTGTCCGGGCGGCCGAGGACGTTGTCAAGGCGGGAGGTGGAGCGGAGCCAGTCGACGCCGGCGGGCCTGAGGAGCCACTCGCCGGAGGGGCACTTCTGCCGGCGGGAAAAGTAGTTGGGGCCACGGAGGTGAAAGAGGTCACCGGGAGGGGAGGCCCAGCCGTTGGTGCCCGTGTGGAGATCAACGTGGCGAAGGGAGCCGCCCTCGATCGCGTCCCGTCGCCAGTCGTAGCAGGGGTCCTGCGCGGCCCCGACGGGCTCCGCAGGCAGTGCTCCTCCTCCTCCTCCTCCTCCGGTGGCCTCGGTGGCTGTCTCGGCCGGCTTCTCCGTCGTCGGGCTCATCTCCTCCGATGAAGCCTCCTCTCTCGCACTAAATGGCAATTAAATCCACGGGCGATGCAGGGGAGGAGAGACGGCGGTCATATTGACATCGAAGATCATAAAATTACGAAAATGACATTGCCAGCACGGCAAGCTGGACTCTGTATGAGTCTGGATAGTGGAACCCGCGGCGTAGCATTACTGGCATGACGTGTGTGACAATAAAGAAGAAGAGACACGAGGAGTAAATAGAGAAGCAGTGGATCAGCTGTCGAGTGGAGTGCAAGGTCGTACATCTCGGCCCACCAAATCTCTTTAAAATTGTGCTAGAATACCACGCGATGTGGTCCGTTGGTTGGTCGACACGTGATTAGATGGAGCAGGTGAACTCCTTCCTCGCATCGATCACCGGGCCATTTCTTTCCATCTTCTATTCGAACCTAACAAATCAGAAGGTAATGAACGGCACATTATGAGATAATATTACTTTTCCACCTCAGTCGATCAACGTAGACCCCAAAAAAAAAATCGTTTTTACCTTTTTTTTTTTTGTTTTTTCGCCACGTACTATCCTTTTTATTTCATACACAAATAATTTTTTTAAATATAATTATTCATATAATTCATGAGGAATCTAATATGAAACTTGAGGTCATTGACGATAGATTCAAAAAGTAAAGACGAAGGACATAAGTATAGTTTTATCGAGAAGAATGTACGATTTACCATATATCATATCGGAGAGGAGAAAGAGACAATCCATAACCTCCTTTACCTCAATGATAAAAAATAATAATAATAATAATAATGATGAAGGATGTCCAGGGCATGATCATATGGAGATAGAGGTAAGGCCTGATGACAAGATTGATGAGATTAAGATTAGGATAATTTTATTTTATTTATAAAATAAAAAAAAACTTAACATAAATATAAAAAACAAAAAAAAAATCTCTACCGAAACAAATGGAAACTTGATTTTTTTTTTTTATAATATTTGGCCATATAAGAATCAGGAAGAATTCAGCAAATTATCTCCTTCGAATCATTGGTAAGGGGGATGGGATGCGAAAAGGTCCAAAGATCACGTGTCGGATCAATGTGGATGGTTTAATTTGGAATGCAGTGCGACGCGATCGTCAAGAGTGGGATGTTTGCGGACTGAAGTGAGGCGAAGGCACCGAGACAAATGGAAATGGGAAGCAGCGGACAACAAGTAGGTGGAAGATTGGTATCATCTCTATCTGACGTGTGGTGAGTAGCATATTCAGGTTAGTTAGACATCAGATTTATTCATGCCATCGCCACGCACCCGATGGTCTCTATGTTTCCAGTAAGTTCCTCGACAAATTAAAATCCGGAATTGCTTGACCATTTATATTTCGCCCATGGGCTTGGCTGGGTTTCCAACTAAGCAATGTTCAGACCCTAATCTTTTAGCCCATTTAAGTAAGGCTCGTCAGAGCTGACGACGGCACACACACTATTGACTATTGGATAGATATCCTACATCAAGTCAATTGGAATTCCTAAATTGTAACAATGTGAAATTACAAAAAATGAATCGGAAAATTAGATAGATATTTCTGGTATCATTCTACTCCCAATTTAACACTTGCTTGTGTCTCGTTTTTCTTTTTCGGGTTCTTGTTTTGAATTTAACCATCTTAAACGACTATCGTTCGTCTCAGCCATCATCCTTAAACGGATGGTCGAGATGTAATGGGCGGGAGGGAAGGACGGTCGATCTATGAGTCCCACCGGGGAATTGGGTAACAACAGGCGCCTTTCTCAAGGTGATAACGCACTACATGTTAACGGTTCGATTTCATGATCCAACGGCTAAGAGCGTCAGTTATGGTCAACACTCGCAGCTGCCAAGACGAAACCCAAGTCTCCGCCCACCGTCGGGCGCACTCAAGTTCCGCGACCAAGTGCTGGGGTCCACTTTCCAATCCTTTGCGTGGTCAGCTCGCATGGGTCCTTTTCGCCCGGTATTGCTTGACGGGTTACATTTCCCCGTGATGGATGGGTCACTACCGAAGCCAACCACTCCAGCTTTTGCCCAGAAAGTCCACCCTCTCCGACATCAACATGAGATGCTACTTTCACCCATTTGAAGACGATCGATAAAATAATATGAAGGGGCAATCTTGGCAACAACTCACAGTCAATGCTACAGCTCCCCTCCTGTCTTACCGGCGTAAATATGCTTTGTTCCTAATTTCCTTTTGTCCTTCGGAAAACTCGCGCGACAAAAGTCCACCAAAACCATGGAAGAGGAGAGGCGCCTGTCTGCACCCGTTAATCTCACCCAATTTCTGACCCACACTCCGCGGTTGCACCAATCGGTGGTCCCACGGACGCAGACCATATCATCTCTAATGGAGTAAACGAGTAAACACAGATGGGTACAGAGAAACTCCTTCCATCTTTTCGACCGAGATCTAGCTTGACGGCCCGAGTTACCTCTGACGTGTCACAATCTTTATGGATACATGGCTGTGGGCTCAGTCGGCGCACGACATGGATGTCTCCAAGGGAATATAAACGTTTCTGATTTCGATCCCATCACGAAGAAAAAGTAATCGATCACAGCCGTCGGATGGGTCACCTTTGACTTCAATAATAGAGGTCCTCTTCCACTTCGTCGTTATAAGACAGCCTCCTTGTTCCTCTTTCTCCGCCCTCGCTACTTCGGCCTCTTCACTTTCCCATGCTCTCTTGACAGGGTTCCGATCTGGGAACGATGGCCGTTGATCTGATGGGGTACGCCAAGATGGACGACCAGATCGCCATCCAAGAGGCGGCAGCCGCCGGGATCCGCTCCATGGAGCACCTCATCAGCCGTCTCTCCCAGCAGCAGCAGCTAGACTGCCGCGATATCACCGACCACGCCGTCTCCAAGTTCAAGAAAGTCATATCGATTCTCAACCGCACCGGCCACGCCCGCTTCCGCCGCAGCCCCACGGCGCCGCCACCTACGGAGCCGTCGGTCGAGCCGTCGCTCCCCGAAGCAGCGAAGACCCTGACCCTCGCCCCGATCCCGCTCCGGGTAAAGCCTCCCCACCATCCCCTGCCGCCACCTTCCCGACCGTTGACACTGGACTTCACCGAGCCGGTCGCCACCTGCGAGGTGTCGGCACCGAGCCGGTTCAGCAAGGAGTGCTTCAGCATCTCGAAGCCAATGTCTTCGGCGACATCCTCGTTCATGTCGTCCGTCACCGGCGACGGCAGCGTGTCGAACGGCAGGCCAGGCGCCTCATCCTTCCTCCTCCCCCCGCCTGCGGCGGCCGTATCCGCCGGAAAGCCTCCATTCTCGTCCACAATCAGTCGGCGGTGCCACGAGCACGGCCACACCAACTCCGAGCACGTCGCCGGCAAGTACGCCATCCCCGGCTCTCGCTGCCACTGCTCCAAGAGAAGGTGCGAGATGCAAGGAAGCAAATTAGCAAGCCGTGATCTTTGATTAGCGCGCTCTACGAAACCTACGCCGTAGCTTTGCATCTAACTAGACTCGTATACAAAACAGGAAATCACGGGTGAAGCGGACGATACGCGTGCCGGCAATAAGCTCGAAGCTGGCCGACATCCCGCCGGACGAGTACTCGTGGCGCAAGTACGGGCAGAAACCGATCAAGGGATCTCCATATCCCAGGTACGTACGCCCCTTCCTTCCCCTCCTATGCCCGTCCGATTTCCATCAAACGGCTGCAGTTCGATCTAACCCCCGTTCCTCACACCGTGGTCGTCTCAGGGGTTACTACAAGTGCAGCACGCTGCGTGGATGCCCGGCGAGGAAGCACGTGGAGCGGGCGCCGGACGACCCCACGATGCTGATCGTCACGTACGAGGGCGAGCACCGCCACACTCCGAGCGCCGCCACCGTCGCGGCGCCCGAGCCCGTCACCGCCTCCGCCTCCGCCTTCTGAGGGCGCCGATCATCTCCTTCAGGCTTCCATGTAGCCATATCCCCTTTCTTTTTCCCTCTCTGTGGACCGAGATGCTCCGATGATATCTGTCAAAATGTTTCATTTTTTTTACGTTGGCAAAGAAAAAAAAAAAAGGAGGAAATTTTGACTCGACGGGGTACGGTGTGTCATCGGGGCAAGTGAAGCCTTTTGTCGTGTCGTGGTTGGTTGTGAGTCGGATTGGAGATGGGTTTGAGATCCGTGTGTGTCGTCGCCTTTGCCTCCGGAGACGTGTCAGTAAAGTCAAAAGATGCGGGCCGCTACTGTCGTTGACTGGTGTCAGCTGTGAAAGCGACGTGAGACCAGCATCTCTTTCTTCATCCGTGTGAGATGTGCGAGACCGGAAGTGGGTGTAGGATCCACACTTACGAATTCGGCAGCTGGACTTCGTGGTGGCGGGTCAACCATCTTGTGGTCATCATCGATCAACATAAATAGGTTCAAACGGCCACTGTTACAATGCTTTTGACGAGGAGTGCAATCTCTGTAGGGTCTCTATGTGGATTATTTAACTGTCCCTTGCAATCGACGTTGAGCATTTTGACTTCGTGTTCATGAGCGTCCAACTTGGCTGATTCTTATTGGTCGTTCGGCAGTCAACAACTTCTTCCGCGCTTAAAGCCGTATATTAATTCCAGTGGGTGGAGGTTGGCGGCAAGATGATGAACCCTATTCCTACGCCAGTAACTTTAGAGATCAATTCGAATAGAAATAGTTGACAGAAGGAGGGATGGATGATCCACGGAATCGTGTCCCGTGGTCAAAATTAGCTGGCTTGTGATTTTGACCTTGGGCCCGCCCTATCACCAATCTATATGTAATGGTTCTCTCAGGCGTGGGTGGATATTACTGGTCATTCACTTGGGAGACCACTGACAGCGATGTCATTGACCGAAGGGCCTCGATTAATTCCAACCCAACTATGCATCGTTCTTATCTTCCCGGCAGTCGTCTGAAACATGCATCGAATCCCTGGCAGCGACGGAGTGCAAAGCATGGAAGAAGGGTGCACAAGTCAAGATCTAGGGTTTGACAAAGCTCACACACCTGGATGGAGATGGGGGCCCACTGCAGACGTCAATTTTCCTGTTGCTTGGTGGGCCCCCCTCACATGTTCTGCCTGTCTCCAAGTGTTTGGTCTCCAGTGAGGTTTGACCCCAAGGCTGTGTGTGATGATAATAGCACCGGGAAGGTTAGATCCTGGTCAACACTTGGAATCCATTTATGATCAGACTAGAAAAGCAAAACTTGCACAGAATGACTGCATTAAATTTACTGCTGCATAGGTTGGGCTCAGTTCATAAGAGTTATGATTCGATGAAGCCCATAAAATATAAGTATCAGCAAAGATTACATCAACTATAAAGATCTAATCTTGTCAGTGACCTTGATGACTGCTCTACTAGAGGGAGAGGGAATCCATGGATACATGATGCGTCCATCTTTGTTGGACCATCGATCTCAGGATCCATTGCTGCTCTGCCAGTAGCCTGATGTGTGGAGCTCGGTCTTTCATGGTTCTACTGTGTAGCTTCTTTTACTGTTCCTACTAATGTTGATGAGAATCCCAATGCCGATGTTGATTACCTTCAATCAGATCTTTGCACGTATTACAAAGCCACCGTGCAATGCTTTATTTACGTTGTGGATATCCTGTGCACTTTCACCCTCCTAACCTACGTTCTCCATTGTTGACCTTTAAGAACATGGAGGAATACAAGTCACCGAAGAGGACAAGGAGTTCTTACTGTGGATTGCCACATTACTTAGTTCTATAGGCTATAGCTGAGAATTACCTTATCCCATCAGATATTATCCGGTTTCATGTGCAGACCACAACAGATGTGACAGAGAACCACCATCATCCTCATCCATTGCTCTTCAGTTGCCTCACAATGTCTACTCTATTTTCGACTGATACACAGCTTCAAGAGCACTGCAGATGCATGCATGGAACAATAATACTTTTACCTACTGAAGAAGATAAAAAGCAAGACCTGCTACCGTCAAAGCTTTAACCACATCATGTTTGGCAAACCTCACAATGGCTCCTCTACTGACTGATCAAATAGTTGCAGCAGATATCAGAGAGTTCAAGAGGCTGTCAAGTGTTTTCCGAACCATCATGTGAGAAGGAGACACTCCAGATGCATGCATTATTAGAACAGTACATTTTTTTATGTAACCAAAGCTTTAGCTACATCATAATGAATGAATCTGCAAGTGATCCTAATAAAATAAAGACAGATAAATACTTTCCCAACACCCAGCATGGAGTATCTCTGTGCCAATGAGTCTATTAAGTTTGGGGTCTGTAGGACAACTACATTGCAGTGTGACCATTCTTGGCAGAACAATTGCTTTTGCTGGGCTTTGTGTCAGGGAAAAAAAAAAAGTCTTGATACCAGATAATCTATAATAAATATGAATTATAAAAGCAAATATAAGATTCATGCAGGGGAGAGAAAAGATCATGAAATCAACATTTATCTTCTTTTTTAAAAGTTAATAACCTAACTAAATTATCTAAGCCTTTTGGTTATGAAGGAAAATTAAGAAGAAAAAAAAAATGTATCTCTATACATTCTTCAAACAAATAATTTTACATTGTACTAGTAATTTGATTATAATTATTGTTGATCCATCTTCCTCATAATCCTACTAGCTATTTAGCAGGCAATTACATATTAAGATACCAAGTTCTCCGTGAAAAAATCGTCCAGATTCATTGCACATGCGTAGCTGGTACTCGCACCAACGTGTAACGCACTTTGATGGGATGCATGCATGTATTTTTAATGAATCAGGTCGATATATACGTATAAATACATGCGGACGAGAGAAGACAGAAAAAAAGGGTTGGAGTCGGAGCAGCGGATGTGTCAGAGGTTACAGTGAAGTGTTACAGGAGTTGTATTGACTCCGGTATAACTCGATGCTTATGTGTTGGGTGGTTCTGAGGTCGCGTCTCTGTCACCAACGGGGACACGTTTGCGTACGTGGTGGACTCCGACTCCTCCAACCTTATCCCTCCCCATCTTATTCAATCTCATCACACTCTCTCGTGATCTTTGCGGGTGTGTTTTCTGGCAGAGCAAGAGACAGGAAGACCTGCCGGTTGGTCCATCGATCGATTGACAGCAGCGCCACCGGAGGTGGAGAGCAGGAGGTGTAAAGGAAGAACAGGAGCTGGAGGAGGAGGATGTCTTCTTTGGTGATCTCCAGCGTGGGGCTGAAGGACCACGTTAGTCTTCCCGCCTACCTCCATGCAGAGAAGAAGGAGGAGAAGGAGCAGACTCTGGTGGAGGTGGTGAGGAAGAGGACCTTATTCTGCCTGGAAGAGGAGGAGGAGGAGGAGGAGAAGGAGGACTCCTCGGATAGCTCTTCCATCGGGGCTGCGTCGTCCTCTTCCTCGGACAAGGAAGGTGAAGGAGTTGGGGAGGGAGAGGAGGTGGAGAGCAAGAGAGGCGAAGGGGCTTTCGGTTCCTTGGATACCCTGGAAGAGTCTCTTCCCATCAAGTACACATTTCTCTTTCGTTCCTCCGCTTTCCTCCTACAATCCATGCTGTTCATTATCATCTCCTATGTTCTCTCGAATTGCAGGGGAGGGCTGTCAAATTTCTTCTCAGGGAAATCCAAATCATTTGCGAGCTTATCGGACGCAACAGCCAACGCAAATGCCAACGAGCTCGCCAAGCCGGAAAACCCCTTCAACAAACGCAGGAGAATTCTCATGGCGTACAAGGCAAGAAGAGCTTCCTACGGATCGCTCATCTCTGCATCCACGTATCTGCCATCGCTCCCCTCATCAGACCACACCGTCCCTGAAGGCGACGAAGAGGAGGGCGAGAGATGCGGTGGAGACCTGCTCTCGGTGCCTCCCCTCCCCAGTCACGGCAATGCTTTCGGATCATCACCTAGGTGTTTTTCCCTTTCCGATCTCCGACATGTTTGACCAGTAGTACATGTATGCAATGAGCATCAAGCCGACGGTGAAGATAATAATTATATGATCGAACGCAATCTAACCAAAGTTTAGCTGTAAGACAATGGGAGGCACGAGTGATATATCTTCTTCTTCTTCTTCTTCTCGAGTTATGGTCACTGTGTAAAGAGTTATGATAAGAGATAAGGTTTAGAGGTCATGAGGGACCACAGCAATGTGCATGGCGTGGTGGTCTTATCCTTTCCCACCTTACCAGCTAAGAGATATGCCTGCTTCGTACGCTTACCTGTTGCCATGCTTTGCTTGCCTCTCCCTGTTTCCAACGAGGAAGATGATGGGGTACGCTTCAAAGGAAGGAGATTCCCCATGAAAAGGAAGTCTCATCTTCTCATCCTAAAAGAGTCTTTCTTTCTTTCTTTTCCAGCTTCACCCTCTCTCTCTCTTTTTTCTTTTTTAATCGGGATGAGATCACTGCTGTGATCACAAGTAGGTTGAAGACATCATGCGTTTGATACAATGTTTATGATCTGACATACAGACAAGAACATAACATGGAGATGAAAAGATCTGCTTCATGTTTCGGTCTACGTTGTCCAAGCATTCTGCCCTAGGTCATAATATTGTGTAATCACACATGATAATGGAAAAGAAGCAGATGAAAATTCTACAAACTAGGAAATTTTGTGGATGGTCAATTTGGAGACAAGTGGATTTAGGGTTGGACGAAAGCCAAACAATATGGTTTAGTCACCCACCAAGAATTAGAAAGGTTGGTGGCAGTCAGATTTGTTGCTCGGTTAGGAGACAGACAGTTGGTAAGAGATGACTTATGGTAAGCTCTAAATTATTTCAAGTTGAAATGATAGCAATGGCAGATGCTAAACACAGTATCAGATTAGTAGGACTCAATGCTGTAAAACAATTAAGTAATAGCAAGTGAAATGATAGAGAAAATATTTTGTAGATCCTCAAGCAGGATACCTACCTGACAAAAATGCCTTATGCTCATAGCAACCAGAGGAAACCATTAGAAACTTGTTTGGATTCTTCTTTCAGATAACCCAACACAAAAGGAGGATTAGAATTCTGGAGCAGATGCAACTTGAAAAAGAGGTTCACCGGCTACGATTCATAATTGAGCAGACACGAAAAAGGTGAGCCATCAACAAACACACATGGTTGCAATCAGCAAAAGACTAAATGTTGATGAGTAAAAGGTCAGTTGAAGACAAAATAACAAGCAATAGACATGAGTTGAAGGAGTCATACTGTTGTTATCTGCTCTGCAGTTCTGCTAAGTACAATTGAGAAGAAAACTGTCAAAATTCAGTGGACCATATCATAGGAGCAGAGATCGAAAGCATTTCAAATTAACTATTTTCTTGTGTGAATGAGAAGTTATATATATCACAAATTGTTATGTTATTTACAGTATTCCTAGTCCATCAGAAGAATATGTATGTATGTATACATCACAAATTGTTATGTTATTTGCAGGATTCCTATTCCCTCGAGAAGAATATGCAAGAATGAAAATTCACAGATGGGGAGAAACATAGAAACCATCTGCTAAAGCAGATCTGTTCAACCTCTAAAGGAAAATCCAATTTGATATATGACAAGAGAATCTACATCTGCTATTGTGTTAGTAGTACCTCCGTAAGTAGTAACTCGAGAAACTTTACAAAACTCAAAAAGTTGTTATTCCCTGATAGTATGACTTACTCTTTCAGTAAGCTTGCTTGTTTTCGTGAGAGCTCACCGAGTGCGCAGAATAAGTTTTGACTTCTTAGACTGCTTCAGTGGCGGCATTATCTCCACCATGTTAGTCAAAACACTTCCCTTATTAAGACCAGATTTTGCCCAAGATATGCCAATTGCCATGTTGCCGACTTGGGTTCTTGTTGATGAGAACCTAACAGGTTGAGGTGTATGTAGACAATGACATCCCTCCGAGAGCTGTGATAGCTCCATTGGTGCTAGTGATGCCTGGATTAGAATTGAAAAGAAGGAATCCTCAAACAAGGATAACACATGTTTTAGATTGTCCAAGAACAACGTGGGAAGTTTGCCCATGTCTGGAGGAACGGCATCAATTAAGCTAGAACAATTGTCGGTGACACAGCAATCTCATCCATCTGATAGAAACCCATGCTAGACATATTCACAGCAAACGACTTACCGACAAAAATTGCTATCTATCTTTGAAGCATTGGAAGAAAAAAGATCTAATCATACCTGTTATATTTCGAGCCGACAGTAGCAAGGCCATCAGAAAGGGACATCACAATGCCAAGAGTCAGCAGGGAACAGATTGGGTTTGACTTGGGACGAAGTGAGGTTGGCAAGAGGGAGAAGGCCTCGGAGATGATCATTGATACCCAGCTAAAGCTGTGGTGGATCAAGGTGAGAAAGATGGGGCAGTTGAACCCTACTTTTCCAAGCACCTACACCAAATTAAAGACAGTAAAATGAACATTCAATGACCAAGAATAATACAGGACAGGAGAGCAGCAGCAAGAGAAGGAAAGCACATCAATTTGTTCGTCATGATAATGCTGACAGAAACCATCAACAAAGCAATGGGTGAGCCGCTAACACGTTGCTGCAAACGCTTTGAACCTTCAGATGAATGCAATTAATTCACCGAGGAGTGAGTGAGGCTTGAACAGTTACTCTGCCTGACAATCCAGGGAATATAGAGATCGCCGGGGTGGTCAATAGCCGAAGGAAATTGATAGATAGACACTGTTGCTCTGCAATTGCTTGTTTGTCAGAAGATTTGACCAATCAAATGGCGCAATTAAGGAGAAATGCGCTGCCAATTGACGAAAAAGAAATTTCTACACAATGAAAAGGAGCTTCATTGGGAAGAAAAAGAAGGAAGCAAACAAGTGATTGCCCTAAATCTTCCACGTCTCGATCAAATGGTCATTCTGGAATTGGGAAGAAAAAGAAATTTCTACACAATGAAAAGGAGCTTCATTGGGAAGAAAAAGAAGGAAACAAACAAGTGATCGCTCTAATTCTTCCACGTCTCGATCAAATGGTCATTCTGGAATTGCTCTCTCCGTTACTCAGAATAAACACTTCATATTAATGTAGCAAGCAAAACCGCAAACAATAGAAAGGCAAAATCCTGCGAATAAGTAAGGAAATATATCGATTTTTTGACATGGAAAATGCACTACAATACACATTAAAAGTGATCACACGGCAAAGAGTGGTCTTTGGAGGAGGAAAGGAGGGGGGCAGGGTGACCTCTTCTCCGGCGTCGCTTTCTTTGCGCTCGAGGAACCTCCCAAAGTTCGTCACCATCCTACTGCTTGGCATGAGCTCAATCACAGAGTCAAACCCCACCAAACTACTTGCCCGCCACAGGAAGAACCGAAGAGTCGCCCAAGAACAGAAATAGGAGGGAAAAAAGAGGCAAAAGGTGCGGAGATGAGAGAGAGCGAGCCGATGTATGGTAACCGACGGCGGGAAGCGTGAGATCGGCGATCGGCGATCGGACCGCGGTCGTGGGACCTGTGCTTCACGACTCATCTCGACCGTCAGATAGAGGGAATCAACGGTTCGATGCGAGTACTGAGGTGCGTGTATTAACATTGGAATTGCGATTTAAGATAAATTACGGGTAGGGATTTGGAAGCCAAATCCAATTCCAAAGCCCGATTGGAATATGAAAGATCGATAAGAATTGACTCATCAAACATTAATTAGGGACTAATGCAAATCCTAATCTCCCTTGACCGGCTAATGATATTCAAACAAAGGTTAGATTATTAATTAAGAGAAATAATCTTTTAATTTGATTACGAAATCATGTGGACAATAATCTATGTGTCCAATACAAGCGATAAACTAGTTTTGATGCCAAAATTAATTGGAGATATTACAATATTTTCTACTCAATAGTAAATTTTCCATGTCCATTCCCAATAAGCCCGTTCCGTAAGTATAATAGCTTTCCGCATGTTTTACCATCTCATAAATATGGGTCAGAAATATCCATTTTATATTAAAAGAAATCCTTTATCTTTATCCGTACTTCCTACTGGTATCAGATGGCTTCCAACGTCTGTTCCGTGATCATATTGAACATCTAAACTATGTAGTATAAAGAAAATTGCAAGACCACGCGACATCTATTTCATGAAAATGAATTCTCAAAGATGCACTTTGGGAACGAACTAACTGAAGGTATGTGCTCTACTCTGTTTAAATTTTGTCCAAAAAAGAAGACAATATATCATCTTTCATTCGAGAATTGCAAACAGAAGAGAACACGTAAAACAGATGAACTGAAAAATTGATTATGAAAGCAGAATACCTTCAGTTATCTCAACCAGGCAGGGCAATGGTTCGAGGAAACTTTTAGGCAATCACAATGTCTCACCTACACAACACATAATCGCCATGAAAATTAAGATTACACAATGATAAATAGAGGAAGAAAGAAGATGGAAAGCTCAAGAGTAGGCAAAGCAAGTATAGAATTCAAGTCCCTGTATCACCCATGTACTACAAAACAGTGGCAATGGAACAAGTGCGGGCCCTGATGAGACTTGGTATACGACAACATAATGGAAACGGTTCTGCAAACAAAACAACCAGAAAAGAAACCTTTTCGAAAGAAAAATTACAGGGCGAAATGTTGGAGCGAATAGACTAGATATGGTTCTTACTAACTACCACCCTTCTGTTTGAGAGTGATCTTATCCCCTAAACTCAGAGCAATTCCTTGTGTCTTGCTCCGTATCCGGATGTAACCACTGAGCTTCCCATCTGCCTGCTTCTCGACACTCACATTGACCAGAGCGTCCTCTCCAAAGACACTCTTTGCGTATAGGTTAGCAGCAAGAAACCCACACTCCCCATCCAAGGCCGAGCTGGAACCAATAGAATTAAAGAAAAAGATACTGATAAATATTGACTGATGACAGCTTAGAAAAAATGCCCACCAGAAAAAATAAAAATCAATTGATTATGCAAAAGTAATGCAATTATTTTTTTAATTGAAGATATCAGGGCTGACATTATAGTTGGGTGGATTGACAACTTACAGTGGTGTGAGGCACTTCATGTTTGTGGACTTGATAATGTGATTCAAAAATTCCTTCTCACCCTGTATTACAGTGTTCACTGCAACCTGCAAAAACCAACAAAGATAATGTTACTTATAATTCCCGGATGTTTATATGGTGCCACAAAGTGAAATAGAAGCACAGGGGCATCCGACAAAAGGAGCATTAAATTCAAAATATATGCATGGAGATTGAGATTTAACTGGGCATCATCATCTTCTATCCTCATCCAATACTAATTACAACCATTATCGGACCAAAAGTGACAAAAAAGCTTACCGTGATTTACCTTGGGTAATATTATGACATCATGATGTAAACAGGCTTAATTACACCCCACACGCAAAGTATTATTAAGCAACAAAAAATGACATTGTACATGCTCAACGAAAACTGGAAAGGAGTCTCCTTACACAAGTATATACTTTGTCACCCTTTCGTACAGAGTAGCACCATTTTAACAAATCCTTCGAATAAAAATTGAACTACCAACTAGTAATGAAAAATCAATATTCAACTGTTGAATAGTCTGTCAAGGTAAGGAATTTCTCCCAAAGGTTTCCTTATTAAATAATAATCAGCTTCTTTTTCATGCCGCAATCATGACCCCTAGGGACTCTCAGATTCCTTCTAGTTGACCTTTCAGAAACTCAAGAAATCAATGTGCAACATGTAACCAACAACTACATACATTGATGTTCCTTGTGTGTCCACAAAATCAATTATCAGAAATGTGCCTAACTGTATATATCGATGTTGTGATTTTCCGAGACTAGTTCAACATATATTCTGCCTCCACTATAATACACATTATAATATATTACCTGAACTCAGTACATCATTCATTTAGAAATGTCATAGCATAATTGATAGAAATGTAGAAATGCTTTAGCATCATTAAAAGACAATAATATAGTTTGAAAATAATGAAGAGAATACCTTGTTTTCCCACTCAAATTCTGCCCACATGTTCCTAAATGTCACATCAGCACAGATAGCAGGAGATATGTAGTCCATGATGTCAATGTGGATGTCATTGAGGACAACAACAGTTCTCTCAAGCACATTTGAAGTTTCATATACAATATTACCAAATATGACTCCAGTTTCTGTTGAAGAAACCTTTATATTGGCTCGGATTTGTTTACTTGTTTCTGGAGCTAGTGTATAGTTCTGTGGTCGGTCTACAAGTTTGAGGTCTCCCATTGTTGCTAATTCCAAGCACAAATTCTGAAGTGTTTCCTTTGTTCGATTAATCACTGTAACATCAAGGACAATGTCATAATGATGAACTGTCACATATGCCTCAGCATACACAGGATCACTGAATCCTGTTAGTTGAAGAATTCGGTTCAATTTATTTGCATCATCTCCATCCTTCATGAATTCTCCAGTTGCTCGTTTTAAATCATCTTGGACTTGATCCTCCAACTCAAGCTGGCTCATACCCTATTTACACCAACACCAAAAGAGATTTATGGAACATTAATTCTTTGGATTTTTGTGGCTCTGGAAATATATAGCACCAAAGTTGTAAACAGAAAATAACAACTTCGAGTATTATTCAGATATAGCCCAACTAAAATCTCATACAGCAATATAAAATAAAAGTCTTACAACACCTGAGAATAAGTTCAGCAAGCCAAAGATTACGACAAAGAAGGAAAAAGAAAATCATAAAACATGATGTTATATTTCTAAATATTATAGGTTAAAAACATCATCAAGCAAGATCTTAAAAGTTCTAAATTTTATAACTTATGAGGATTTAACTAAAAAGGCAAACAAAGGAAAATTATAAATACAATTCGTTAAGTGCCCTTGATTGTTGACTGACAACCATAGATCCTGAGTTATCATAATTTTACTATATGTTGACCGTTCATTTTGTTTGTTTAGGAGAAATCTGGAAATGTAACAGCATTGACTCGTATACAACTATTATTATTATGCTATTATTGAACTGAAACAAATATTTAGTTTTCAAAATGCATGGTTCTTTCAAGTTTGAAGGATCATAAAGGAATTTCTTAATTCAATTAAAAGATTAAAACCACAAAGGTTGTGTATATCATATACTATATAAACACAGAATTACTAATTTTGTCAATAACTTGGTAGAGCAAATTAAAGTTCACTCTTTCTTATCTGATTACAAGCAACCATATCAACATGTGAATCATATATATTGCTATAAAGTAAAGAGCAATAAATGAATATGGAACAAAGTTTCAAAGTTTCACATGGCAACAGTCAATTGGCAACAGACACCAATTACAGGAAGTTATCACCATGATCTTTGTTGCCACTTCAGTTGCTGAAGTGCATTTGCATTAAAAAGCAATTTTCTCAGTGTATATGGTAGATGACACACCCTCAACTTGCATAATGCCAAATACAAGATATGTCTATTGTTCCTGACTGCAGATCTGATGAAACAAAGATGCCTAGGACAAAAACAAAATATCCTAATTCCCTAGCATTTCCACAACCAAACATGCCTTGAGACTCAAAATTATCTTCTGCTCAGGCTGGCCGACCAAGTTCACAGGCATAACCAGCACAATAAGATAAGGTCATCACCGTGCAGCATATCTAGACACTCAAATGCTATCATGTGACAAGCTATCGATAACACCTGCCATGATGATTCACTTTGTGTACATGATAATTAGATAGGTTAACCATCAATAATTTCTACAACTGAATAACTGATGTTTATAAAATTGATACTCGCATTGACATTATTTCTACTGCTTGGAATTATGACAATTATCTTAAATATGAGAATAAAACATAGCAAATAAGAGAGAAAATTATGGAACACAACAAGATCTTCCGACCAAATGAATTTATTGTATCAAAATATCAACAAATCATAAAAATCTTTCTCAAAAGCAGTACAGAATCCATTTTTCACTAATGCATTACAACAAGCATTCAAGTAATATGTATCACTTACACCATATCAAAACCAATAGCAAAATATATCTAAGTACATGAATGGGAAAATAGATCTTACTTCCAAAGTGCAGATTGTTACAAGAAAATTCAATTTCGATCTGTTCAATGAATTTCCAGTCCTCAGTATAGTAAATTTAGAGTCATGTGTTACATTGTCTAGCCATGTAAAAAGAATGAAGAACAGTTAGAGAAAGATCTCAATTTAAACCGTTTGTAAACAATATTTTGTCCCAGATCAACCTATGTAGTTCTGCTTTCATCCTTAAACCTAATTTAAACTCAGATCTCAGTGAGTAACAATTTAAATCAATCGTCATTCCTAACTATTCAACCAACGGTTAATATTACAGAAATATATTCTATTCAAAACCTTGTATAACATACTTCAAATCCACAAGAGGTAGATGCTATCCATCACAAGCCAGTGTACAGGTATAGATAATTTACACTAATAGATGAATTCCTTTCCATTAGATATTAGGACCACACTATTTTAAGTCTTTGACCACTACTTTTCAGGCCTTTTTAATGTGTTTTACTTTATCAGATCTTTTTGGCATTGGAAGCAGAATCGTTGATTCTTTCAATTACTACTCATATTCAACATTCCTACAAGCAGAAGAAGCAAAAATTCTTTTAGTCACAGAACATAGAATCCGAAACTAAAATAATTTCCTACAGGACTACTAGTCTGAATATAGATTTCTTGCATGATAAAAGTTTTGTAGAAAGTCAAATGCAAATAAACATAGGCATATAAACATTCATCAACCATGGATCAAGTAAGATCATTTAAACAAGATACTAGAATTCCTTACCTTCCTACTCTTCAAGTGGTAGAAATCAATGAGATCATCAGGTTGTGCATGGGAAATCTGGGCCTTAGCCTTAATCTCCTCAGTTTCTTGGAACTGCTTCTCTGCGAGCATTTTAGCAAAACTCTGGCGGCATGACTGCAACCATATTCTCCTCACCTCATCACCAGTGTTGCAGAGCAACCTTATGCACAACACAATCCTGTCGTAAGAATCATTATCGATCGGGTGGGGAAGAAAGGTAGACTGTCCCAACTGCAACATAGAAGTCATTATCAGCAAAGCCCCAGTGCAAGCTTTGTTTACTTCAGCCTTTGACGGCTGGACCTCTTCCAGTCTCAAAACCAGCTTAGTCAAAGTGCAAGCAACGACTGCACCTACAAAGAAGTCACCAGACAAGATTAGTGACCTCAAATTTCCAGGTGAACCCACAGATCCTGGAAGAACCGTCGGAGCAGACACAGCAGTTTCTGAGGCAGCACTTTGTGTTGCATAAGTTCCATCCGCCAAAACCACAGGCCGTCTTGAAGAAACGGTACCAGACAAGTTGACCTGCTGGGGTTTCTTTGAAGCATCCGCCACCTCCCCCTCCTCAGTGCTAGTGTAGAAAGGAAGATCTCCCAGGCACTGCTTAATAGTCGTGATCCCACTTTCCACCTCAGAGAGCGAAAGGCAGTACTCACCAATGATCCAAAGAGCACACGAGCAGACCCTCGCAGCACGAATCTGATAAAACGTGTCGAGTAGCCTCGTGATGATGGACACTCTGAGCTTTGGGTTGGTCTCAATTATCTCTCTGACGAAGAGAGCCACGTCAACAGCAGAAGCCACATTCGTGTCCCCGAGGAAATCCATCAGCAGATGCACCACGGTGCTTGCGACCTCGGGGAACTTGATCGCACATGAATGAATGGCCTGCACCAACATCTGCCGGTATTCCCCATTTTTCTCGAGCTCAGTGCTCTGGGTCTTGACGACCTCCTTCTTGAGCGTGAGTACCACCTCATCGACGTTCCTCGATGTAATCAGCTCGAGGGCGATGTCCAACGTCTTGCGCCTGATGTCAAGATTCGGACTTGACAGGGCACGGAGCACATCCATAATCATTTCCACCATAAGCTCCCTGTGCGACGATTTGAGCTCGTTGAGGCGGTCGAGCACGATGAGCTTGACGTTGTTGTCGCTCTGCGTGAGAAGGAGCTGGCAGTAGGTGTTGGCAGCAGCCCGGATGGCAGTCGGAGCAGAGGACAGGGAAACGAGAGTGCTGGCACACTCATAGACGACGGCGGCAGAGGGGGAGTTGAGAAGGGAGATGATGATCTTAATGTACTTGCCCTTTTCAGCGGGGTTGGAGCGGCAGACCTTGCGTATGAGGTCGAGGGCGGCCATCTGAAGGAGGTCGCCCCAGTCGGGAACGTGGTCGGCGTGGGACAGGAGGTAGGTGACGGCACGGGGCTGGGCGCAGGAGGCGAGCATGAGGAAGGCGTTGCGACGGGCGGAAAGATCCTGCTCAGACGACAAGGTCTTCTCAACCAGCTCGGGGGCGTCAGGAAGGAGCTGCTCGCCAGCCTGGCCGGGAAGCCGGTAGATGGCGGCGACGGCGAGAAGGGCGTGGCGGCGGATGAAGGGGTGGCGGTGGTCCAGGTTGGCGAGGACGGAGGGCACAAGGGGCTCCAGTATCTCGGGTTCGGATAGGCGGCAGAGAAAGCGGAGAGTGACCCCCCGGATGTACTCGTTGGGGTGCTGCAGGTTGTTGCGGAGGTTCTGACAAATGAGGATCATCTCAGGGAGCACGCGGCCGCGGGCGTCGGTCTTATCGATGATCTCCAGGTAGAGGAGCAGCAGCTTTTGCACGGTGTGGTCCTCGGAGGGAAGCACGTAGCGGACGATGGTGATGAAGAGCTGAGGGAGCGTCTCCCCGTTGAGGAGAAGCATGACGGCCTTCTTGAGGGCGTCGATCTTGGCCCCTACGTCGTTGCCCTCGAGGGCCTCCTTGATCTCGTTCGCCATCGCCGGCGAGCCCTTGTCGAAGTGGATCAGAAGCGAGCATGACTTCTCCATCTCGTCCACCAGCCTCCTGCCCTGCAAACTACCTTAAAACCCTAGATCTGGATCTGGATCTGGTGGATCCGAAGGTACCGAGAATAGATCTGAGGTGAGGAGGGGCGAGATCCAAATCGGCGCGAGATAGGGTTGGAGACGATCCGATGGACAATTGGGGTCAACCCTCTGTGGGGATCGAAGGGTTTCTTGGGGCGACTCGGACGAGGGGGAAGAAGGAGGAGGAGGTGGCGGAGGTCGTGGATCGAACACTGCGCTTTCCGTTTGCACGAGGGGGACTCCACCACACTAGCAGCTTGGGTTTGGGCTTTATATTGGGCTTGGGCTTACATGCAAATCACCTATAGCCCAAAATAGAGCCCATATCGACGACTCATGCAATCCATGCACGTCGAGTGTTCTGCTCCGCCGCCCAAGTCACTATGCGAGGCATGGAAGAGGAGGTGCGGAAGAAGGGAAGAGAGAACGAGGGCAAGGGAGATGAGAGCGGAGAAGACCATCCGTCCCACCTTAGTCCAAGTACCGCAAGGCTGATCCGTGACGCCATCGCGAACGACTCAGGGGTGCCAACAACGAGACAAGAGGAGGCGGCGATGGCCCGGGCGCCGTCCGACATGCTTGTGTTCGCCAGGGCCGTTCATCACCTGGGTTCCTCTCTTGAATGATACGTGCTGGTGGTAGCAGTTCGCCGGAACGCATGTGATCCACAGAAGAAGAGCTCCTTCAAACTTATATAGATGAGTTCTCCTCTTGCTTGCTACTTCTATTCTTTATGGATGGAAACCATGACCGCCCCGCCGCAGAAGCGGCAGCTCTTCGGGGCTCCTCGTGGTTCCAAGCATTGGAAGCGCAAATCGTATGTGGCGACCAAGGCAGGAAACACGAGTTTGTCTAATCGAAAATGACGATCTGAGAGGGACCCACGCGCTCCGCGAATAGGGGATCATTTTCCCATGACGCGTCGCGGGAACACGAATCTGTCTGGGACCGGATCCGGCCCGACGACGGCCCGACTTAATCGAAATCCAACTGACCCGTTAGCTACACGGGTCGAGTTCGTGGCAAAGAATTGTAGGATGGATCCGATTAAAATCCTACATTTTGGCGTCTTCCCAACTTGGGAGTTGGATCTTTCTTGGGATAATCGAGCCCAATAAGGAGGAAAAGATTCCTGTTGAGAGTACCTATTGTCCTGCGCTTATCTTTTGCTTTGCTGTTCTGCTGAGCTCATTGACCGATGCTTCAAACTTGGTGTGCATTTCCACCTCCATATCCTGTTTCAAGGATTGGTTTGTTCATCATCATTCTTAAGAACCGAGGATTGCTGCTGCTCAAATGATGCTCAGCACATCAAATGTTCACGTTCTTAAGGTGGTAATGGATCCACTTAGGACTGCATCAGAAGATTATATCCATCAAAAGCACGAAAACCATTGCTCAGCACATCGAAGTCTTTATGTTAGCTTTTTGTACATCTTCAGCATGTTGAAAAGTTGGGGAGATGACATCAGACAAATAGTGATACCTTTAACACAAGATTGTATAAGATCTGAATCTTGGAGCTTGGATTTAGATTTGCAAGCCACGAAAGTGAAGTCATTGAATGGTTTCCAGGGCATCAGAGAGAAAAAGGCCTGCCTTTTCAGTTGGGTGTAATGATGTTCTTGCCTGTGTGCTCAAGCGGTCAAGAAACAACAATAATAAGTTGAAGAATGCCTTGGAGCGGTGGGATTCTTTTGGGTCAAAAACCATGAAATGGACTGCAAAAGTTTTGCTTTTTTGATGAAGAATAAAGGAGGATGAGTCCTTTTCTCAGGTATATAAATAATTGCAGTAAAGTATTCATTGAAGTTGAATGGGTGGGAAATATTGCTATTGCTGGCCTTCTTTATTCAAGTGAGTTCCACATCCTCCATTTGTCATCCTTGCTAGTTTATTTCCCTCTACTCTACTATTTTCACAAATCGCAGCCAGACAAGTGTGCTTAGTTCTTGGGGCCTCTCAAGCTGAAGATATGCTCCATGGAGATCCAACCTCTCTGTGAGAAAAAATGATCATAGATGATGTTGAAGTTAGACTGTGAATTAAAACTTCCAACACCATGTTGATGGCACTTCCTGTATTCATGATGAATAAATGGATTTATGGGAAGCAAATGGCCATCAGATTTGGCATGAAGAATGCATGATGACTATTCTTCCTCATCAAGTATGCTAAAGTTCAGAGAAAGCAAAGTGAACAACAAGGAAGTTGATGTAGGACCTTCTTCATAAAGACAAGTCAAGTGATCAAAGTAAGGTATTGCGTCCTAAAATAAAACAATCGATCGACTTTCTTTTCCTTTGTTGTGGGTGTAATCCTTTTGGCCATGGAACTCAGTAATAGATGGGAAATGATAGCTTCATGAGTGACACCCCTCTTTTCAGTATCGAGACAAATCATGTTATGGTCTTGGATGGGCTTAACTTTCCAAGTGATGGTGCACATATACCAACTATGATGGTACTGATTAATTCGAGGTTAACTGGAGTTAAGCTATATATATTAGTGGCTTAACCTGTCAAATCAAGTTAAAACAACCCAATCTATTAGCAGATACCAATTCATTTCCTTTGTTATCCAGCACACTTTCTCGGTCAATCTATAGCCTTAAGCTATTGACTCCAAGGACAGCATGTCTTTTTTGACCGCAGACGATGATGCCTTTTCCCGCGTGAGCGCAAAGCGCATGCAAACACAAGGGAAAAGAAGAACGTTGGAACTCTTGTCCCCCTGCCATGTCTACTTCCATGCAGACATGACAAAGGGAAGGGATCTGTGTTGTTGTTACACTGTGTCACCAACAATGGCAATGCACTGATGGCACAGCAACATGGCCCGTAGAGGAGCTCTCAGAAACGGCAGTCATGGAACATGAAGACTTTGCTGGGTATGTGTAGAGATCAACACTAGTGAAGGACTTTGAAGTGGGAAGTTTTTGCCAGAAGAACATGTTACAGGGTGGCGTTATGCTCATCTCTGCAAGTTTACAACAGGAGGGAGGGTTCACTTGCAGCTTCAATCCACATGTATGCTATGTGGTAGAACAGAACCCATGAATCCGGACTCTTGAACGTGTCTCTCTTCACCTTCCAAGCTCAATCTCACATTCCTGCCCTTTTTTATGCTCTGCAAGCTCACTTGGAAGACTTCCCTCACCCAATGCTCGAAGAAGCTCTCTGAGAAGGAACCAGAGGCCTCCATTAGCTCCTCCCCCACTGTGGGGTCGATGAAGAGGTGTCCCTTCTTGTCCTTGTCATCGCTCGGGATTTCCTCGAAGGCTCTATGGAGCTTTGAGAGGAGATTGAGCTTCATTTCCTGGAACTGGTGACTTCCTGCGTCCAATGTGAGCTGAGCGGTGGCTTCAAGAAGCTCTTGTGGGAGATGGAGACTGATGCATTCTGTCTCATGTGTGAGATCACTGGGGACGGCGTCTTCCTCGCTGTCCTCGCTCGGTTGCATGTTAAGATCGAAGCTGGACTCACCTGTTCTCCCCTTCTTGGATATGCTCTGCAGATCAGTTTCTGGCCTCCTCTTAGCATCTCTAGGTGATGAATCTTCAACACAGAATCTCATATTCACTACGTTGTTGGCAACATCGAATTTGGTCAACTTGGAAGTGGTAAGAACGAAGATTGCATCACCCAAGCTCACTTCTCCACCAAATGAGTCCTTGAAGGATCCAACTTTCAACGCACCCGTGAAGGAGTTGACGAAGTTGCAATGCATTCGATTGACATCCTCTATCAAGACCACACACTTCGGTTCCTTTCTCAAGGCATCTATGAGGGTCTCCAAGCATGAATCCTCTCCGGTTGTGGACGAATTCCTCTGATTAATCTGGATCAGTTTATTGGGGGATCCAAAAAAGGACTCGGCCATGACCCGGGCAAGTCTTCTCTTGGCAACATGATCATTTCCTTGGATCAGCAACCGAACAACCTTCTTGTCACCATTTCTGCAGTCATGCAATGCTTCGACAATCGAAGGGATGGCTTCAGATTGCCAGGGGATGTTCTCTTGCAGTTGTCGTCCAAGGTCTAATGGTTCTGCCATCGATCGCCTTGTCTGGTCTTTTGATGTTGCTGAATCAGAGTATAGGGGACTGTACAGTGCAAGAGCAGTCATAACCTGCTGATTTGCTGCCATTTTAAGGGAATTCAAGCTTGCTTCAGACAACCATTGATTTGACTCGGTTCTCTCCTGCCAGTTCCCAGTTTCATTCTTCTTGTCAACTGCAGTGCTTGAGAATCCAGCATTGAGTTTTAGACTAGTCGCCGAGAACGATACAGGATGTGGTTCGATCAAGTTTTTGTTTTGGTCGGAGAACAAGCCGCTAGACCACCATGAATTTGATGAAGGTTTGGTGGAGTAGTTTCTACTACTGATAAGACTCTGACTGAACGATGGAGGGTACAAATGAGCTTGACTGTGATGAAGACTCTGGCACAGCTTGTTCCACTTCCTCTTCAATTCTACCAAAGCTTCCTGGAAAAAAGGAAGAAAAAGTCAAGAAAATTATTAACGGAAGCTGTCAGGGAAACACAATGAAAGAGTCAATATGTGTCTGATCTACCTTATGATAGCTTGAGGTCTGGGTTGAGATATTGCTGATGTCTTTGATTTCTGAATTGAAAAATAATGCTTCTTTCTCAAAATTGAACATACACTCGTTGCAGCAAGTGAGCTTCTCATCTTCTTTTGAGCTTAAAACCTTTGATTCAACCAGTTGGAAGGGAAACTGACCAAATTTTTGCACCCTTGAATCCAGGCCACTGCAGAACATGAAAAGATAAGATGTTAGTGCAAACTAGTTCGATCTTACATAAAATTGACTCAATCTACAGTTAACCATGATGCAACCACATGAATATCTCACTGTATATGACACTTGGATGGCACTGCTTGATGAACATAGAATATATGTACATGAAGCATGGAAGAGAGGAATCACAAACACTTTCAGTCTTTGTGAGATAGTTTGGGTGTTAGTCTTGAATTGCTGAAAGTGATGTCTGTGTTATGGCCAGAGAAAGGAAGAGAACTTGCATATATTTATCTTTCCACTGAAACCTATCAATGTGGTCCTACATTCACAACATCAGAACTTCTAAATCAACCAAAAAGAGAATCACAGATGCATACGTTTCATAGGAACAATCATTGACACCAGGAAACAAGCATCCACACTGAAAGAGAAATAGATTTCAGCCAATGATCTCACCTGGAAGCTTGGAGGCTCAGCCCCAGCCAACCCGAGGGAACCACCACTGCTTGCAGAGCCCATTGCATCTCGAGAGATGGCTGTCTCATCTGGCACTTCACGTATGTCTCATAGTTTGCACTAGCCAGCAGCCATACCTTGTTGCTGCCAGCCCCAACACCATTGCTGTTGATGCTCTTGAACTCGGATAGCAGCCTACCCATCTCTGCAACCATGTGCTGCACTGCGTTGAAGCCACACCCATCTCTTGCTTCCTCATGCACTGCCCAACTTAGGTCCCCTGCATGGATGATCACACCCCCACCAACTCTATCTCCTGCTAGAGAATTGATGGTTCTTCTGAGATCAGACACCTTCAGGTCCACATCACCCTTGCTCATGAGCCTGAGCTGCACACAGGAGAACTGAAGGTTTATGAAACTAGCATGCTTGAGCTCATCAGGGACCTCACCTCTCTCCACCCTCCCCATAAGCTCAGCCACCAGCCCCTCTGTCATGGAAGCAGAATCCCCCACCACAACGGTGTTGCTCCTCCTCCCCTCCTTCCTTAGCATCACCTCCAAGACCACCCTCAAGTCCTCGTTTAGGGAGGATTTTGGTGCATGAGGCGGGCTCTGCTCAGCGGACAGTCTCAAAAGATACTTCTGCCAGAAATCTCTGCCATGGTTGATGATGTCCTTACTGGACTCGAACAGAAGTGGTGAGGACTGGCCTAAAACAGAGGTCTCCTCCTCCAGGTTGTTCTTGACGCAGCTGCTAGAGAAGCCCGCCTCTTTCATCACCCTGCTCACGCTAGGGTCGTCCAAGATGGAGAGCATGAGCTGCTCCATCTCCACCCTGATGGCCAGAAGAGGCGGCTGCTGCTGCTGCAGAGGCTGCTGTTGTTGGAGCTCAATGCAGCCCCTCCTCTGGTTGGCCTGGGCTCGCTTGAGGGCTGCAATGAGGGAGTTGGAGAGGGAGGACGGCGAAGGGAAGAGAGGGCCGGAGGAAGGAGGGGCGGTGGTGGGGAGCCTGTTGAGAGCCACATTGAAGCAGAGCTCAAGCGCTCTGCACCGGAGCGGGTGGGAGGCGGGGTGATGAGGCTGGGACCTGAGGCAAGCCCTTCGAAGCAGGTCTGATGAGGCGGAGGAGGAGCTCATGAGGGTGGCGGCAACATGGAGCGGCGTGACCTGGCCATGGCCTCTTCTTCTGGCCAGGTCGAGGGAGTGCTTCAGGACTGCGGCTACCTCAGCTGTGAGGGCCTGCTGCACTGTGCAGACTCCTGTTCGCATGACTTCGCCTTGGAGTCCAACCCGTGCGGCGCTGCCAACAGAGCTCGTTCCACTTCTTGGTGGCGTTCTCCTCCTTCAGCGACACCAACCTTGGGGTGAAGTAATGTGTTACGGTGGAAAAGGAAGGAGCTGCTTTGCTTGCTCTCTCTGCAACTGCAACTGAAACTGCAACTGCAGCTGCGACTAGTTTCTTTGGCTACAGCAGAAGAGGAGTAGTGACGACTACACTTTGTGGGGATTGGAGAGAGTGTGTTCAGTGGCAGGGGGGGAGTTGGACAACTGGGTGGGAGGAGCTTTATACAGCTGAAGTAGCTCCTTTTCCCTCTTATCATGTCCCTCTCCTTCTCTGGCTTTTTCTGTTGCGAGTGTTGCAGTGTTGGTGCTGCTTTTCTACATCCACTTCAGGGATTGCTCGCTTTCACTTTCTGCACCTTCTTTTGGCCTAATTCACTTCTTCTTTGTGTTTGTTTATGCTGGTGCAAGAATGCTACGACATGTTCAAAAATATTTGCGTGAAATGGGCAGTGCCCCAAAAATGCACACATGAAATGATTGCTCAATTGCACCATTCATTATTTACACGGCATAATCTGTGCATGCACAGCACTGCTCCTCCTTTCATCATTGCAGAGGACCAAGAAATAGCCTGGTGATAAAGTGTGAAAAGAACACACACTGGATGTTTAGATGCAAGGAAGTAAATCTCATGTAATCAAGGAGAATGCAAGGCACCAGGAATATCTCATGCAAAGCTAATCACACGGTTGAGCTAATAATAATACCATTACCTTTGATTTGATCGATACTTGCATGTTTGCTGCTGACTGGGATTGTACATGAATCAAGCAGAGCAGGGTGGTGTTCCTCAGCATCAGCATTTCTTTAAAGCATCTTATCAGATGGGTCACTTGGGGGGGGGGCTGTTCTACTACTCTTTGTTCTCTGCCATCATATTGTCCTGATCTGGAGGTGTAAAAGATGACTAAAGTTATTACATGATCCCAAGAAATTGAGGAGCTGATGGAAGAATATTCTCTTCTCTTGCAAGTGGATCAACAAGACATGCCTACCATCACACAGGTCTGCTCCATAGACAACCGCAGTGGCTTCTTCATAGACGTGCCAAATGAGTTCAACAGGTCTTCCCCCTCCTCTTACCATATGTCCCCTTGAACACACAGACAAGGCCATCAGAAATGTTCAAAGAAACACAAGGGAAAGCAGAAAGAGTCAGAAAAAGAAGGAAAAGAAAGGATGGAAAGGTGGGCAAAGCAGCAGGGAATTTTTGAACTTTATACAAGCATATTTGTTTGTGTCTGCGAGCGAGTACTGGTGCTCCCACCCCACCCCTTTTTCTCTTCCTTTGAAGCAGCTGCATGAGTGATCTCTCCTTGTCTCAAAAGAAAAACAAGTGTGCTCTTGCAGCAATCCTCACACAGAGACAGTGTTGCATTCCCTCTCACCAAGTACCAAAAAGCATGCTCATGTCTGCTCCTCTTACGTCACACTGGCCTGCCTGCCTTCTCCCTCGCATCCCCAACAAGCCCCATCCAATCCTTGTTTCATTTGGTAAAAGCTTTATTATCTCGGTGCATGAAGGTTCCTCATTTAAGAATGCAACCCCTAAATGTCATAAATGCTATGCAAACAGTGTCTCCTTCCAAGTACAAGTGTACAATAGGAATGAAGTAACGCTGAACAGGTATCATAGACTCTAAGATCACTACACGCCTAGCTTTTCACATGTCTGCATCTTGTGATGCCTGAGCCAGAGCCTGAAAGACTAGCTAGCTGCAAGGAGAACCATATGATACTATCTATCTAATCCTAAGTGTTCAAATCCTACGAAAAGAGTTTATGTTATTCTGAAATCACTGCCACGATGTCCTGAGTAATAACCATGCTATAATCCTGGCAGACAACAAGTCAAAAATGTGAAAAATATAACCTGAGTACTTGGGGCATTAAACAATACAGAACAGAATCATTATTCTTTTGAGAACTACATTTGCATCAAAGAAATATCAATGCTCAAATCCTTTCACTTGCGACGAAACACTGATTAAAACTTAAGTGGAAAACAATAGCAGATAAAAACTTACAACAAATGCATGTATTATTGGCCAGAGTTTAAGACTAGCATGAAGAAATAAATGTTTATGAGTTTTACACCTCTTACAGTATATTTTTTGTTCCCCTTCATTCTTGTGAGCAGATGCTTTTTGACCAATCCTTTTGGTATCGGACTCTTTTTTGGGACCTGTGAAAGAGGAGCTCCATGACTTGCTTTCTCTTCCTTTCCATTAGCCGTAGGTGTATGGTGCCAATCAAGGGTCCCAAGCGTTGGAATAATGGCATGCTTCTTCCTGTTGTTCTTCATGCGAGTGATGGTAAAAGGCTGCACCAAAGGAAGCAGACAAATAAAAGAAACTGAGGACTAAATACTATGCTGTTTTCATCTCTAATCAGCCAAAAATTTCACCTCAGAGAATGTTGTTGGTGAAAACTACTCTCTCAAACAAGTCTTACACCAATGTGAGATACAGCAAAAGCGAAAGGAAAAAAAAGGGAGGCTGTTTACTTTCAAAAAGTCCTAAATACCTCAAGCTTGATTTCCGCTGGAGAAGTTCTGAAGTCACAAAAAAGTGTTAGCTTCATTTCCCTTCTTTATTCCCTCTTAATAATATACAAAAATTACATATATATATATATATATATCTCATGATACAACTTATCTAAAGCTCAATTATTCCTACTTTGACATCCATGCATACCAAAAAAAAAAAAAAAGAAGAAAAAGAAAATCAGGCTTGGATCAGATTATTCTGTATCATGTCTCTTAAATCTCCTTATTCATCATTTTATTCTACAATCCCTGAGAGAAACAACCTACATTTGAGGAAAACAGGGGAAAGATCAGGAAAAAGTGGAGTAAAAGGTGAGGACTCACACAGTGACATCTCTACATATGTTTCCTTTGGAATAGACCCAACAAGGAACCACCTGCTGCAGCAAATAGCGCCACCCAACATTTGCCTGGGGCAATAGAGGAGTCTTGTCTCATGGTTCAAATTTCTTCTGCCACTGTAACCCTAAAAGCCTAAGAACATCAAAAAAATATTCATGGTAAGATTACTTAATAATCTCTTTCTATATTAATTTGTATTATAGAATAAAGGATCTCTAGAAAAGAAAATTCACTTCATCATGTAAATGATTTCTGGTACCATAACATTTTTATCATGAGAAGAACAGTTTGAGTGCAGTCCCAACTCAGAAATAGTTAATGTTACCTAAGATAACAATTTAACCTGATCAGTTTGATACAAAACCTAGATAATATGTGAAATTATAAATTCAGTTCTTAGAATTTGCATGACATCAGAATTGCTTGTCATGGCAGAGGGAGACATAAATCAGATGAAAAGCAAGTGACAATGTTCATGTCCTCTCCACTGGGTACTGCACACTGGGGGAGAAACGAGAACAAGTGGTGGAATGTTTTCTTTTTTCAATTTTCTACATGTTTTTTTTCCCTTGAGAATCAAAAAGGCATAGCCACCTCACAAGAAAAGAACACAAGTAAAAGATTGGGGAAAGAGTGAAAACGAAAAGAGATGGGATTGACATTGTAGCTTGACAGGTAAATAGCATAGGAAAATAAAGCAGCAGGGGATGCTAGTGATGCAGCAAAATGACAAGAGGGTGAAACCCAAGACCCTAAAATTCTCCAATAGGTACTTGAGAGGGAACAGCACAGCACAGAAATGCAATACTCTCTCTCTCTCTCTCTCTCTCTCTCTCTCTCTCTCTCTATATATATATATATATATATATATATATATATATATATATATATATATATATGCATTTTCTCTCTTTCTTTAGAAATCCCTTGGATTCTCTTTGCCAGTATAAAGCCCACCATTCCTGTCGATGAATGAATTGTAGACCTTTTGTTCTTCTAGGTTCAAGGCTGTCTTTGTCATTGTCAAATTGTTTATGTTTTGTTTTGCTTCCAAGTAAAATGGGGACAAAAGTTCCCTTCACTATCAATCCTTCTTTTCTTTCTTCTGGCAGAATAAAAACCTCAATTGTTAGTCTGTGTCAAGACACCATATGAGAATCTTTTGAGTAGGCAAAAAAAACAGAAAAGAAAAGCTTATCATCTTACAAGCTTCAAGAAGAGAACTTGACTAAAAGATAAAAAGCAATAGAGCCAATACATGATAACAGTTTGACTGCAAATAAATAAATCTTTAAGCTTTATAGAATGGCTACAATATTCTTACACAAAAATACACTCAACACAATTTGCTTTCTGTTTAATGCAAGTCTCACAAGTAAATGTAATTGAATTTAAAGTAGAACAAACATGACACATTGTATGCATCTAAGATTCTATGGATTAAGCTTGTTTCGTAATGGCCATCTGAAAAAAAAGAAAAAAAAAAAAAGACAATCCAGACCATGACTACATATGAAAATTAATGCTGATGAGAAGACAAAGAGCAAATTCCACTAATACATGACAAATTGACAGTGACAGAACATCACACATTCACGAAGAAAATGCTATAAATTTTGTGACTATATGAAGATACAGTACAGACATTTATGGCAGTTTCAGATGTCGAATCTGACCAAAAGTGATTTCCCCCTGCAAATTTGCATATATGTTCCAAACCAGGATTATTTTGAAGATGCTGATGAGACATAGCCTTTGGCCGTATTAGCAGGAGGCTGTTGTTCACTGGAAGCAGCAGATGTTCTATTCTTCGGAAAAACAAAAGACTAATAGAACAACAAACAGTAGGAACCATCATTAATGGAAAACTGATCAGAAAAAACAAGACATAAAAATATTTAAAAAGCTTGACAAAAAGAAAATTCAAATCTTACTTGAAAGTTGGAACTACTTATTTTCAAAGTGAGACTCTATTTGCATCTATATTTGCAATCAAGCATGCATCAGAAAAGAGCCACATTATCTTAGTGGCTCTGTGATCAGCAATTACCATATTTATTTAAGCTACGTTCTTTAGCTGGCAGCCAAATAACCCACCCACTCTAGTTTAATAGTTCGGGATGTAATTGTCATGTCTCCACACTAGAATTTTCTGAAATAAACTAAACCACAATTATCTACAGAACTTTCTGATCTGTGTTTAGCATTCAACCAAATCAACAATTCCTGAATTCCAACTTGTCACATATACAATCATCTGATCACCGAATATTTGATGCAGGATTTTTTTTATCTGTATAGTTACTCTACTTTCTCATCAAGAATTAGCTCACAAAGCAACTGTTTTATTCCATTCTTTGACACAAGACAGCAACTGAAGTTAAGAGTCAAATAAATTCTTAAGCACTGCAAAATTTACCAATAAATGATATGCTTCCTTCATATCTCTTCCCCAATGTAGGTAACAAAATTGAAGTACTGATCTAACAATGATATACAAAATACAAAACTATACAAAAAATGGCAATTGGGCACTGATCACACATATAATGTTCCAGGTTGTAGATGATCATGGCTCCAGAGCAATTGCTCATCGATTTTGGTCAGCTTGTCATCGTCCAGGCGCTTCCAGGTCCTGATTGTCTCAACCCCCATCCATGCCTCCTTCCCTTTTGCAAGATGGGCAGAGATTACCCTTGCTCTCCTAGGCCACCCGACTCTTCCATACCCGTGGTAACCAAAACCTCCTCCATAACAGAACCATATACCATTTATTTTGCCACAGAAGTCATTAAGATGATCGTGGCCGATGAATACTGCTTTCACATCTCCCATTGAGCTTAGGGACTGAAGGATTCCTGATTTGACAGAAGAACAGGCGACTGCCTCTTGAAACTGACCCACAAAACCCCTAAACCACAGGTCACGAACCTCTGGAATGGGGATATGGAAGAATGAAAGTGCTGGAGTTGGATACCTGCTCTATTATAGATTTGATTATATCTTAGTCCATTTAGCAAAACAATACATCCGACATAAAGATTGTTTTAGCCTCATAGGAGCCTTTCTCTTTGAATAACATAAAATGCAAAGCATAATTTGCATAAAAGTCATGTAAGAGAGCTTTGCTGGAAAAGCAGAGAAAATATAGATTCTTCTTTCTAAGAAAAAAGGAAGTATATTTCTTGGTGGCAGCAAAACAAGATTCCAACAATGCTAGATTTTCTCACTAGATTTGTGTATACAGTACACAACTTGGAACATGTTAAAATACAGTATCTTTCAAATTCACATAAACTCAGGAAAGAATTCATTACCGTAAAATGAAAGTTGATTACTTGGACCTTGTTGCTAGTCAAAATTTGTCAGCATGACAAAGTAAACTTCTTTTTTCTTTTGCCTAGAGTTATAGATCATAATTGATTTGATAAACATGATATACAACATAAAAATTTTGTTATTTGGTAGCTCTCAGTAATCTCATTTTAACTTAATATCATGACAATTATACACAACTCACCATATGTATCTGATCGAAGCCAAATTATTGCACAATGTTAGCTTTTGTTCTCAGTAATTAAATGTTTTATATTATGTAGCCAGATCCATTATTTTCATTTGCCAAATCTAACTCTTATAAGCTTCAGAATCAGTTACGCATTTGATGTTGGTATCAACTATCAATATAACACTGCAGACAAAAAAATCATGCAGAAACTAAAGCGGCATTTGATAGTTCACCAAGAACACTACATTTTCTCAGCTACCGCTATAGTAATATCAAAGGGAAAACAAATGGTGCTTGAGAAGTCACTAATAAGCATTCAAGGTTATGGGCTTCTACAAGGGTAATTATGTGTTAGGAGGGTGTATTTACTTAACAATTCAATGACGCCTTAATGTGATTAGAAGGCCCAGATTTGATTACCACATCTATCTCAACAGTTTCTTGCCTGAGTGGAGACAAGGTGAGTCCATATCTTTCTGATGTATAACAGGAGAATTACAAAGGCTGGTTTTTGCCGTATATCAGAACAAAAGAGAGAGAGAGAGAGAGAGAGTAAGGGTTGGGGGTCAAGGAGGGGCCTTAATGCATCTAAACGGGCTACATCCTCGGAAATAAATTTGAACATTAAGCTTAAATTTTCATAAATCACTACTACCTGAAGCTCTTCAGAAATAGTGTGAAGCCAAGTTAGTTGAGAATCCCTAATCCATCCATATGTTCTGACACCACTGACCATAACACGATCACCACTGTCAAGGAAATAGAGATTTAGCACACTTGTGTTAGCCAAACCCGATCCCCATGCTCCATGCACCCTGATGTCATAATTTCCATATCCATGGACCACAAAACCAGATGGGTTTACTTGGGACACTGAGTAATCCATTAGTGAGATGAACGACATCAATTCTTCTCGTGTCATGGTGGACTCCTGGTCATGATTGCCCAAGATTGCAGCCCAGGGAGTCCTGGACTCCATGGCAGGACTAAAAACCTTGAAGAGTGATTCTGCAGCATCAGTAGCACTGGCTCCAAATATGTTATCCCCTGTTTTACATGAGAAGATGATATAGAGAAAACTCAGTTAGAAACACCTGATAAATTATTTTCTGAGAGTCAACAGTGTCATCATTAATCAACAGTGTCATCTCTAAATGCAACATCTATGAATATTCAAACAAGTGAAGGCATAGAGACCTCTGATTAATGACATCCATGGGCAAAGAATTATTTAGCATATAACATGGATAAGAACATATCTCAACGATGATCAATGATTCATATAGCCGATCTCAAATACTTTAGACTTGCAGTTTTTTTTTTTTTTTTTTGTTGCACAACAAGAAGATCAAGAAGGTAAGGTAAACGAAAATGCAGTAAAATGAATCTAAAGAGATGCTTTATTTATCTATACTATAATCATCTCTATAAGATAGTCTCCTATCATCAAAACCTCTGCTATTATCTAGCGACTTATCTTTGTCTTCAGGGTTTTCCCTGGATTCGTTGACTTTTGTATAGTGCTTTGTTGCAAGTTCCTCTGTGCCTTACCTACTGGGCAAATCATCAGACATAACATGCCTGGAATCTTGGGCTTCTTCCTTCTTATTGCTGCCCTCCTCTCCTTTCCATCTTTGTAATGACTACTCTCTCTCCGGCTTGATGTCTTTTCGGACTTCTCCTTCACTGAGTCATTCTTCCTTCTATGATCCTCATCCCTCATGCCTTCGGACTTCTTCTTCACTGAGTCATTCTTCCTTCCATGATCCTCACCCCTCATGCCTTCCATGATCTTGAACACTTGTTCAAAACAGGCCCAAATTCCTCTCCATTCCATGTCACATCCTGAAAATTTGTTTTTTTTTTTTATATATATATTTCCACACAGGCCAAATAAATAAACATCACTTTATTCATCATCTATAACCATTTATAGCGGTAGAGGAAGGTCCGCTCTCCACTGAAATCCGATTTAGTACTAGAGGGAGGCTGCTCTGAAAATCAAAAACAAAGAAAATTCAGCAACGCTGAGTAGGAACCCCAAAAGTCAAATCAAGATGAATACATGATCAAAATTCAATCAATCATCCCATTGGCGTATATCAAGTACCCGAAGGAGCACTCCCCCAACAGCAGATGGAGAGGCTTTATCCTACGGGATGAGTTTGTGTTCTCCCAACAGTGGATGGAGGCAAACTCATATCACACTCCCAACAGCGGATAGAGTGGTGTTCCACACCCGCCAAAGTGGGGACACATTCTTCCCAACAGCGGATGGAGGAACCGTCCAGCCGCCACGTCTGACGGCCCGCTAATCCCCGAAGGGAATCGCCCTACCTGCTCTCGGCAGGAATATAATCTCACACTGGTCATATCCATTTCGGGATGAAATAACATATTTAAAACATCTCTTTCAAAAATCATCAATATCAAATAATATAAATTAACCATCAATTGACTTGAACTCTAGTTTAATTGATTCAATTGAACTCGATTTACTAGAGCCTGACTGAACTGATCTCTAATCCTTATTTAACTGGTCTGGAACCACCCTAGACTAGTATAATTTAGAATAGATTAAGTTCAATTTAGGTTAAACTAACTTGAATAAGTCAATCAATTCGGAATCACCCTGAATTGATCTAGACTAATCAAGTCTAGTTTAATTCAATCAATATTTGGGCTCAAGTTCAACAATAATATTGGGCTAGATTGAGCCAGTCCATCTACTGGTCATGTGCATTATACATGATTAAGCATGCATTACATAAAACTGGCCCAGCCCTGGCCCATGGACTAGTCATAGCATATACCCATTAACAACGTAAATGAAAACATAATAATGCATTAAAAGATAGATGAGGAAAAAAGCTTTAATACAAAGAAATAACATTCTCAATTTGACTAGAAATCATAAGACATTAAAAGAGGGACTAGGAGATAAGTTTTAACACAAGGAAATAGCTTTCTAAATTCAAATAAAAATCATGTTTTCAACACATAAAATTTCAACATATTCTAATCATATTTTAAATCATTCAGAATAATATATTTTAAATTTCAGATCAAAGAATATAAAAAAAAAGGATTTTAGATAACATATTCTAGTCTAACAAGATTTTAATCCAAATAAGATTAAAGATAAACTGTAATACAGAAAATATATCATATAAAACATATACTTTTTTAACATATTTAATTCTACAATAAAAACCTTAATCACGGGTCAAAGAATATTATGAAAACTTTAATTAATTATTTTAATACAAAAAATTTGATATTTAAAGAATTGATACATATTTTTCAAACTATAAAACTTTCAACATTTAAAGAATCAAAATAAAAGCTAAAACTTTTAAGAAAGGTAGGGAAACCTACCTCTTGTCAATAGGGTGTAACTCCTCGTTCTCTTGTCAACAGGGTATAACTCCTCGTTCCTCCCGTTGCCAGGCTCGACTAGGTGAGGAACGAAGGAGAGAGATCCCTCCCCTTTAAATAGGAGGAGGCGAGCCTCTATTAAGGGAAATAAATTTTAATTTTCGTATTTATTTAATATAAATTATTTTCATTTAATATACTAACAAATATGATATCATCATATTTGGAATACTTACTAGTTATTTCCTTAATTCATATCAACAAACAAGGAAATAGATTAAGATTTCCTTAAATTATATTAACAAGTAAGGAAAGAAAATCAATTCCTAACTTAAATATTTGATGTGATTACATTTCTCCCCTCCTATAGGAAATTTGGTCCCCAAATTTAGCTTACCTTAATAGAATAGATGAGGATACTGCTCTCGCATATCTTCTTCTCTTTCCCATGTTGCCTCTTGGTCTGAATGGTGTTGCCAACAAATTTTTACCAAAGGTATAATTTTGTTCCTTAGAACATGTTCTTTTCTTTCCAAGATCTGGGTTGGTTGTTCTCTAAAAGTGGCATCATCTCGTAATTGTAGAGGTTGGTAAGATATGACATGTGATAGATCCCTAATATATCTTCGAAGCATTGACACGTGGAATACATCATGGATGCTAGCCAAAGCCGGGGGCAATGCCAATCTGTATGCTACAGGCCCAACCTTTTGTAAGATCTCAAATGGGCCAATAAATCTTGGGGCTAACTTTCCCCTTTGACCAAACCTCATAACTCCCTTGGTTGGCGACACCTTTAAGAAGACGTGCTCATCAATTTCGAACTCTAGATCTCTTCGCCTTCGATCTGCATAACTTTTCTGACGACTTTGAGCTGTTAATAATCTTTGGCGTATAATTCGAATATTATCAGCATCTTTTTTAATTAATTGAGGCCCTAAAAGCTTCCGTTCTCCCACCTCATCCCAATATACAGGTGATCTGCACTTTCTTCCAAAAAGAGCTTCAAATGGAGCCATCTGTATGCTAGAGTGGTAACTATTATTATAAGAAAACTCAATTAGATGCAAGTACATATCCCAACTCCCACCAAAGTCTAAAGCACATGCTCTTAAGAGATCTTCAAGAGTTTGTATTGTCCTTTCAGATTGGCCATCAATTTGGGCGTGAAAAGCTGTACTAAATTTTAATTGTGTGCCCAAAGATTTTTGTAGACTTCCCCAAAATTTAGAGGTGAATCTTGGATCTCTATCTGAGATAATGCTAACTGGCACCCCATGATATCGAATGATTTCCTTAATATATAAGCTTGCTAGTTTATCCAATAAATACTTCTTGTTAATAGAAAGGAAGTGAGCAGATTTAGTAAGTCTGTCTACTATTACCCAAATTCCGTCATATCCTTTCACGGTCTTGGGTAATCCTGTTACAAAATCCATAGTGACTTGCTCCCACTTCCATTCAGGAATTGAAATCCTTTGCAACTTTCCCGCAGGTACTCGATGTTCTATCTTCACCTGTTGACATATCAGACATTTAGAAACAAACTTTGCTATATCTCTCTTCATACCACGCCACCAATAGTTTTGGCGTAAATCTCGATACATCTTAGTAGTCCCGGGATGGATATTAAATTTTGATCTATGTGCCTCCTCTAATAATTGCATCTTTACTGGATGGCTTTCGGGAACACAAAGTCGATTGTGGAATGTAATAGAACCATCTTCGGCTTGGAGAAATTCAGGTCTAGATCCTTGAGCTATTTCCTTAACTATCATTTGAAGATATGTATCTTCCTTTTGACCTTCTTTAACCTTTTCCACCAAAAATGATTGTGCCATCAAACACACAAGAAAACCTTTATTTGTCTCTGATAAAAGTTTAAGTTTTAAGTCTGCTAACTCCGTTATCATAGAATTCCTTTGAATATTCATATAGGCTACAAGATTATAGGTATTTCTGCTTAAGGCATCAGCAACTATATTAGCTTTCCCAGGATGGTAGTTGATATTAAAATCATAATCCTTTAAAAAGTCCAACCACCTTCTTTGTCTCATATTTAAATCTTTCTGTGTGAAAATATATTTGAGACTCTTATGATCTGTGAAGATTTCGAAAGTCTGTCCATATAGATAATGCCTCCAAATTTTCAGTGCAAAAATGATAGCTGCTAGCTCTAAGTCATGAGTAGGATAGTACTTTTCATGATGCTTTAATTGCCTCGATGCATAAGCAACTACCCTCTCGTTTTGCATTAGAACGCAACCAAGCCCTTGTAGTGAGGCATCACTATACACTACAAAACCTTCTCCCCCTGAAGGAATCACCAAGATAGGAGCACTGGTTAATTTCTTCTTCAATTCTTGAAAACTTTGTTGACATTTATCATCCCACATGAATTTTATGTTCTTTTGTGTCAACTTGGTCAATGGTGCTGCTATTTTTGAAAAGCCTTCTACGAATCTTCTATAGTATCCAGCCAAACCCAAGAAGCTTCTAATCTCTGAAACATTAGAAGGTTGCTTCCATTTTATCACAGCTTCAATCTTGTGAGGGTCAACAGATATGCCAGCGCTCGAAATTACATGACCGAGAAACATAATTTCATTGAGCCAAAAGTTACACTTACTTAACTTGGCATATAGTTTCTCTCGCCTTAGGATTTCCAGAACTATCTTAAGATGGTGTTCATGCTCTGCTATGCTTTTGGAGTAGATCAAGATATCATCAATAAACACAATTACAAATTTATCGAGATAAGGGTGGAACACTCTATTCATGAGATCCATGAAGGCAGCTGGTGCATTTGTGAGTCCAAAAGGCATTACTAAGAATTCATAATGACCATATCTTGTTCTAAAGGCAGTTTTCTGTATGTCTCCTTCCCTTATCTTTAGTTGATGATACCTGGATCTCAAATCAATCTTTGAGTATACCTGAGTACCTTGAAGTTGATCAAACAGGTCATCTATTCGAGGAAGAGGATATTTATTCTTTATGGTCACTTGGGTGAGTTGTCTATAATCAATGCATAGTCGCATAGATCCATCTTTCTTCTTCACAAATAGGACAGGGGCACCCCAAGGTGATACACTAGGTCGAATAAAACCCTTGTCCAAAAGCTCTTGGATCTGTTTCTTTAACTCCTCCAACTCAATTGGTGCCATTCTATATGGAGGTTTAGAAATAGGTGCAGTACCAGGTAGAAGATCAATTGTAAATTCAATCTGTCTATTTGGTGGCAGTGCAAGTAGATCTTCAGGAAAAACATCTGGAAAATCCCGTACAATGGGGATGTCCTTTAATACTGGCTTCTTAGATTCTTCTCCAGAAATAAAGGCCAAGTATCCCTGACATCCCTTCAGTAATAGTTGGGTAGCACTCAAGGCTGAAATAATAGAAGGGAACTTTTCTTGAATCCCAATGAACTTGAAAGGTGGTTGATCTAGAGGTGAGAAAGTAACAGTCTTCCGAAAACAATCGACACTTGCATGGTATGCTGAAAGCCAGTCCATACCCAAGATAGCGTCGAAATCTTGAAATTCTAGTAGAATAAGATCTACTAGCAAATCGTGACTTTCAAAAGTAATAACACAGTTTCTATATATCTGATCAACTATCAAAGAGTTTCCAACCGGTGTTACTACCATTAATGCATTATTCATTGTCTCACGATTCTTATGTAATTTCATAGCAAAATAGGGTGATATAAAAGAATGTGTAGAACCAGAATCAATAAGCACAGATGCTGGCATACCACAGAGTGTGATGATACCTTTAATAATATATCCCGAGGCTTCAGCATCTTGATGAGTCAGTGCATAGACTCTTGCCTATCCTTCCTCTCTGGGTCGTAGCTGTTGTTGTCCAGTTGTTTGGGGTGGAGCTCGACGTTGATATTGCTTCCGTGGGCAATCCTTCGACATGTGCCCCGGTTGTTGACAATAAAAACATACGCGTTGTCCCAAGGGGCATGAGATGGAAACATGATCTGTCTTCCCACAGAAATAACATCTTATAACAACTTGATTGCTAGGAGCTCCTGCTTGTTGATGCCCAAACTGTTTGCCTTTTCCTTTCTTTGAGGGTCCAGAATGTGATCCCCCATATGTAATGGTGTAGCACTAAAAGGTCGCTTTCGATCCTTTGCTTGTTGTAATTCATTATCCAATTTCTCTACCACCAAAGCTCGATTTAACACTTCAGCATATGTTGGTAAAATCAGTACTGCAACAGACTTACTAATTGATGATCGAAGTCCCCTCTCAAAATGACAAGCTCTTTGACTTTCATTAAAAGCAATATGTGGAGAGAACTGAGCCAACTCAGTGAAATGATGATCATATTCCATTACAGTTCTATTTCCTTGGTGGATGCTAAGGAACTCTTGTTGTTTCTCAAAGCGAACTGAATCAGGAAAGAACTGCTCATAAAATACACCTTTAAACTTGCTCCCAAGTTACCACATTACCTCCTGCCTCTAACATCCTCCTTTTATAGGTCCACCAAGTGTCTGCCTTCCCTTCCAAAATGAAAGAAGCGAAAGGCACTTTCTGATTTTCCCTACATTCGATAGCTTCGAATGTTTTTTCCACTTGACGAATCCAACGTTCAGCAAAGATTGGGTCTGGCTTGCCGTCAAAAATTGGTGGTCCCAATCTCTTAAAGTGATCTAAAGAATTATTCCTACCCCGTGGAATTTCATCTCGTTCCTCCTGACGCTCAAAGTATCCTCTAATAGCATTGAGGACTCCGTGTACGTCACCTTGAGCATTGACGGGTGCTGGGGCATGAGGGGCATTCTGCGAAGTCGGAGAAGCTGGCCCATAATTAGTGACAGGTGTACGGGAGGACTGGGTTTGCTCTACGATGCGTGGAGCTTCCAAGTTATTATTTGTTTGAACACCTCTCCGAGTGCGTAGACCAATAGCATTGCGACCATGAGCACCCCGAGTGACAGGACCACTAATCTTTGGAATTGGCTCCATTACTCCTATAATATGTTAAAGACAATCATCGGTTAGAATCAATCAAGGGAGCTAATACACCTACAGGCCCTAGACCATGCTCTGATACCATAAAAAGTTGTCACATCCTGAAAATTTATTTTTTTTTATATATATATTTTCACACAGGCCAAATAAATAAACATCACTTTATTCATCATCTATAACCATTTATTACAATTCATTTATTCATCAAATTACAAATAGAAAAGTAAACATAGTGATGTTAACTTCAAGAGTCATCCAAGTGGCTCTACCTAGCGGTAGAGGAAGGTCCGCTCTCCACTGGAATCCGATTTAGTACTAGAGGGAGGCTGCTCTGAAAATCAAAAACAAAGAAAATTCAGCAACGCTGAGTAGGAACCCCAAAAGTCAAATCAAAATAAATACATGATCAAAATTCAATCAATCATCCCATTGGCGTATATCAAGTACCCGAAGGAGCACTCCCCCAATAGCGGATGGAGAGGCTTTATCCTACGGGATGAGTTTGTGTTCTCCCAACAGCGGATGGAGGCAAACTCATATCACACTCCCAACAGCGGATGGAGTGGTGTCCCACACCCGCCAAAGTGGGGACACGTTCCTCCCAACAGCGGATGGAGGAACCGTCCAGCCGCCACGTCTGACGGCCCGCTAATCCCCGAAGGGAATCGCCCTACCTGCTCTCGGCAGGAATATAATCTCACACTGGTCATATCCATTTCGGGATGAAATAACATATTTAAAACATCTCTTTCAAAAATCATCAATATCAAATAATATAAATTAACCCTCAATTGACTTGAACTCTAGTTTAATCGATTCAATTGAACTCGATTTACTAGAGCCTGACTGAACTGATCTCTAATCCTTATTTAACTGGTTTGGAACCATCCTAGATTAGTATAATTTAGACTAGATTAAGTTCAATTTAGGTTAAACTAACTTGAATAAGTCAATCAATTCGGAATCACCCTGAATTGATCTAGACTAATCAAGTCTAGTTTAATTCAATCAATATTTGGGCTCAAGTTCAACAATAATATTGGGCTAGATTGAGCCAGTCCATCTACTGGTCATGTGCATTATACATGATTGAGCATGCATTACATAAAACTGGCCCAGCCCTGGCCCATGGACTAGTCATAGCATATACCAATTAACAATATAAATGAAAATATAATAATGCATTAAAAGATAGATGAGGAAAAAAACTTTAATACAAAGAAATAACATTCTCAATTTGACTAGAAATCATAAGACATTAAAAGAGGGACTAGGAGATAAGTTTTAACACAAGGAAATAGCTTTCTAAATTCAAATAAAAATCATGTTTTCAACACATAAAATTTCAACATATTCTAGTCATATTTTAAATCATTCAGAATAATATATTTTAAATTTCAGATCAAAGAATATCAAAAAATGGGATTTTAGATAACATATTCTAGTCTAACAAGATTTTAATCCAAATAAGATTAAAGATAAACTGTAATACAGAAAATATATCATATAAAACATATACTTTTTTAACATATTTAATTCTACAATAAAAACCTTAATCATGGGTCAAAGAATATTATGAAAACTTTAATTGATTATTTTAATACAAAAAATTTGACTTTTAAAGAATTGATACACATTTTTCAAACTATAAAACTTTCAACATTTAAAGAATCAAAATAAAAGCTAAAACTTTTAAGAAAGGTAAGGAAACCTACCTCTTGTAGGTTTCTCTTGTCAACAGGGTATAACTCCTCGTTCCTCCCGCTACCAGGCTCGACTAGGTGAGGAACGAAGGAGAGAGATCCCTCCCCTTTAAATAGGAGGAGATGAGCCTCTATTAAGGGAAATAAATTTTAATTTTCGTATTTATTTAATATAAATTATTTTCATTTAATATACTAACAAATATGATATCATCATATTTGGAATACTTACTAGTTATTTCCTTAATTCATATCAACAAATAAGGAAGTAGATTAAGATTTTCTTAAATTATAATAACAAGGAAAGAAAATCAATTCCTAACTTAAATATTTGATGTGATTACATTCCACTTCTCGTCCTCACTTGATTTGCGCTTCTTCTGGCCACCGTCCCACAGATCAGCAACCACGACCACCACCTGATTACGACCACCACCTCGCTTGTTCTCACTTGATTACATTCCACTTCTCGTTCTCCTGGCCACCGTCCCACAGATCAGCAACCACGACCACCACCTCGTCCTCACTTGATTTGCGCTTCTTCTCCTCAGAGGTATCCTCATTGCTAGAACCCATCACCTCTTTCCCAGCGTGCTCATTCGAGGGCCTTCGCTTCTCCGGCACCGTATCCTCCTCCCTAGTCCTCTCCAGCGGTCTCTCATCCTCCTCGGAGTCGGACCGGTCCCTCAAGTGTTTGTGCGACTGGTGGGATCTGTGCCGTGGACTCGGCGGCATCTTCCGGCAGCCCGAAAACACTAATTGAAGAAATAACCGATCGAGCGATCGGAATCCTCTGACGAGCAAACAAGCCCCTCAAAGAAACGCGCCTTCCGCACGATAATTCACCCAGAATCAGACCTACCGACAAGGAATAGCGGATCGATGGCCTCCGCAACGGCGACCCGAAAAGATCGAAGAAGAAGAGAACAAGAATACGAAAGAAGACAGGGCCAGAGCAAATGTATCTCCAGTGCCCCCTCAATCCGCGTGAAACATGGAATCTTCCATGCGAAAATCGAGGTACCAAAAGAGGAAGAGTCGGTAGGAGAACCTGTGAAGGCGATCAAATCCGGTTTCTCGGCTTCGATCATCCTCTTGAGGAACAACGTCGAGTTGAGATCGGAGCAGCGGGCGGCCTCCGAGGGCAAGACGTCTCGGCATCGGGTCACCAGCCCGTTGCCGTAATGCATATCGGCCACCTACAAGAAACACGGGCAGGAAATCCAATCTTGATGGTAAAAAAACCCAATCCTTGGAGTCGGGCTACGAAGCTCAACTTACCTGGAGGATCTTAAAGCCACCATCAGAGCTGAAGCGAAGGGGGAGCTCCGCGGACCTCTTGACCCTCACCTCAGCGTCGCCGCCTGTAAACGCCACCCGCAACACGAATAAGACGAGGGGGACGATGAAAAGGAGGAGAAAGAGATCGACGAAGAAGGTCCGACGCCATGGACGGCGACGCATCCTCCTCTTCTGCGAGCTGGCGATCTGCCCTACGGGACGAGCTGAAGATCCACGGCCGTCCGACGAACATCGTCCGTTGTCAGATCAAACGGTTCTTGATGGCCCCGGACATCGAGACTCTTCCAAGTAGCTACACGTGGCGGATTACTTGTCGATTGTTACTAAATCAAAGTGTTTTTATGTTTCTTCAAGATTTACATTTTTTTAAAATTGCTTAAAATTAAATATTTAAATATTTTTTTTATTAAAATAACAATAATATTATTTCCTATAAATCTGAATAATTAAAAATTAAGAATATATTAATCTCTTTAGCAAGGGAAATCTAAGTTAAAAATACATGGACAATCCTCTGAATTTTCATGGGAGGTTTCATCATGAAGTCCAGCTCATATAATCCTTATGATGATGAGATTGAGATCAACCTCTCGTCTGCAAAGCTGTGTATATGTGAGTGTAAGGGAGAATATATTTATATTTTTAATATATATTTGAAAAATAATTTGAGTGAATATATAATTATGAAATACTTTGAGTAGTTGATAATTAATAGATAAAAATTGTATTATAAGTATGTATTGATGTAGATGTTGTTTGATAAAATTATATTTTAAAATTATATTTAATATTATATAATAAATTTACTCTTCAAATATTTTAAATATTTATTCAAAAATAAATAAGTATTTTTTATTTAAATTAATAATTACATAAATAACATAAATGAATGAATGAATGTATATATATATATATATATATATAATAATAATAATAATAATAATAATAATATAATCATATAAATGAATGTAAAATTGCCTTTAAAAATAATTAAAATTCCATCTATGAGAGGAGTTGATGAGAGACGAAATGAGGGTTAGGAACCTATTATATAGTGATACTATTGTGATTTTAAAGAATGTCATAAGTACTTTGAAAATTAAAAAAAATTTATTAACATCCTACAAATGTTGAAATATTAAATGTTGTAAGGTAGTATAAGTATTTAAATATTTACAATGCAACATCCAAACTAGATATAATTTAAAAAAAAAAAATATCAAGCACTAATTCATATTTGAGATGTGAGTTGGACCATCAATGCACATTTCTAATATATTCCTAAATGTGTCTATAATCATTTAAACTGATTTCATTGTGCATAATAACCATTTCATATATATATATATATATATATATATATATATATATATATATATATATATATATATATATATATATATATATATATATATTAATGATCCTCAATCATTTATACTATATTCACTACATAAGTATAATTGGTATTATACTTTATAGAGAAAAGATTCCTTCTAATAAGACATGTGATAGCCCAGATAGCTCCAAGAGGATATAGGACAAATATAAAAGAAAATATTTTACTTGTACTTCAGAATACTTCTTCTGGGTTAAATCCAACATAAAATATCCTCCAAATTATAATAATTAAGATAAATAAATATTTATTAAAATATTTTCATTTCGTTTCATGACTGAATAGAGCGTCAGAGGAATCACATCGAGAATCTCATCCGTAAGTATCTAAGCACTCCTTAGTAATCAACCAAGCATTTGAGTATAGATCATATCAAATTTCTCACACATACCCAAAATCAAATTAAGTCAAACTAATCCGATTATTACCAAACATCCACAACATCAAGAAGAAAAGTGGTCTTCATCTTTTTCCTTTACCAAAATAAAAGTCAATCGTTAAATCAACGATATTTTATGGAGCATTTAATGGTTTAAAAACTAATATACATAAGAAATTTGTATCCCTGAAATAAGAACAGTAAAGTAAATATATAAGTAAGAAATTTTTTTTATTGATGAATAATTAAATATATATTTGAAAAAAATATAAAATAATTTTTTAAGATGATATGATTAAATACTAACGAGACTTATAAATATTTTAGTAAAAAATGATTAAACAACTATGTGCGGCATGAGCTGTAAAAAAAAAATTAAAACTATAAGTAAAATTCAAATGCTTTAATTTTAATAAAAAAAACATAACTTCTTAAAAAAATTATTAGCATTAATTAAATGAGAGAGAAAAGAGTGTAGTAATTTATTAGCATTAATTAATTAAGAAAGGGTTTGAATTAAATGAGAGAGAAAAGAGTTGTGTCATAATACAGTTTACCATTGTACCCTTTGGTATGTACTAATTTATTAGCATTAATTTGCCTATTAAATGGCTACGCGACATTTGCACAACTCAAAGGCTGCCCAAGTACGATGAGAAAATTCTTAGTAAACAGTGTCACACAATTATTTAGCATTTAGGTGATTGTCTATATATATATATATATATATTAAGGATCAATATTTTTTACATGCTCCTCTTGTTTACTTATTCCTGCATAAAGTCTCATTTTCCTAAAATGATCAAAATATATTTAAATTGGGTGAGAAGGTAATAGGATAGCTCAAATTGAAGAAAAAGATCGATTGGACCCTATACTGTATAAAGAACCTTACGAGCCCTAAATAAAAAAAAAATCCCTACATATCATTCTCGATGACCTAACATTTTTCTCCTGAAGTCATATAGACATTTGAGCTCTTTGTCTGAGCTTCGTGTGTCTTTGAACTCTAAAGTTTGATCATGAGGAGGAGGGCCTTTTTGTCGTTATTTTTATCTTCGTCTTTCATCTCCCACAAGGAAGCGAACTAAGAGGAAGTGACCGTAAATTCTTTCTCATGGCATCTCCCAACTTTCCTTATAATTGTTAAGATCCTTTTTTTTTGAGCTTTTGAATAATGTTTATTGAGTCAGTTTAGTTCAATTGTTTATTGAATTTATTTAGTTCAAGTTAGAATTAGGTAGAAGTTTATTTAATATTTAATTATTATTAAGAGTCCAAGTCCGAATGGACTCTAGGTGGAACTCTATAAATAGTGATGTAACCCTTTCTTTAAATCAATCAATCAATCAATGAAATATTATTTCAGTTTGTTATGACAAACCCTAGGAGGTCGATCCCCTCGAAGTGATCAAGAAGGTCGATCCCCTCGAAGCGATCAAGGAGGCCGATCCCCTTGAAGTGATCAAGGAGCTCGATCCCCTCAAAGCGATCCCCTTGAAGCGATCAAGGAGGTCGATCCTATCGAAGTGATCATTATTAGAGCCCTTCTTTCTTTTATGATAAAACCTTAGGGTTCTATCATTTGGTATCAGAGCTGCGATCCTCGACGTTCTCGCTGCAGTTCGTCATCTAAAAAAAAAAAAAAAGAAGGAAAGAAAAAAAAGAGAGAGAAGAGGTCGGCAACCGTCAACCGCACCCGTACTGCTTCCCTTCTCCACCATCGCCGCTACTGCAAGGTAACCCGTTCCCCACCGTCACCACTGCTCCTCAAAGCAGTGATCCTCGACGTTCTCGTTGTTCTCGTTGTGTTCTAAAAAATTAAAAAAAAGGAAGAAGAAGCCACAACGACACACCCTGCTTCCGGCCAGCCCACCATCGCTCGCCGCTGCAAGGTGACTCCACCGCTACCGCTGCGCCCCGACCGCTCGCCGTCGCTCGTTCATAGTTGGTCGCCTCCCACTCGAGCCACCACCCCTGCCTCCTTCTCCACCGCTGCTCAACTACCCTAGGGTTGCAACCGCAGTCCCTCGACCATCCCTTCTCGCGGTGATCAAAATAAGGCAACCATGACCGCTGTAGCCACCACCATTTCCTCAATCGCATGTGATCCATCGGCGTCACCAGTGCCTCCTTCCGTAGTGCGCTAAAGACAGAGCAATGATGCCTTCCATCCATGCCATCGCAGCCACACCAACCACACCACCATCACTGCCTCCCAACCCTCAGTAGCAGCGATCCCTCCACGCAGCAATTGCAACAAGAATCATTGCCTCCCATCCGCCGCAGCGGCTCTACCCCCAACCACACCACCATCGCTGCCTCCCAACCCTTAGTAGCAGCGATCCCTCTACGCAGCGACTGCAACAAGCATCGTTGCCTCCTATCCGCACCGTCGCTGCCACCATGATGGCGAGCCCTTGGCGGCGCTGCCCCTAGCCGCACCACTATCGTTGCAGGTTGCCATCACTGTAGCCTTAACCCGGTTGCTCGGCGATCGCCCCCCTGGGTCGCAGTAGCTACAGCCACACCGACCCAGTCGCCTTCCAGCCCTCGGTGCTCTCACTCGACACAGCGACAGAAACAGGGCAGCAACTCTTCCTCCAACGTAGCGACCGTAGCACTGCCCTCGGCATCCACCTCCTTGGCAACTTCGCATCGACAGTGCTAATACCCTTGACCGACATCAAAAACAAGAGTTGAGATTACAGATTTGTAGTCTTATGCAATGGCCACCGATAACTTAGTGAAAGTACAAATGAAAGGATTGGAAATCAAAATTGAGAATTGATTGCAAGAAACACTTAATGATTTCAAAAAGAGCATATTGGAGAGCCTCAACAAATTTCAACAAAATGGGGGCTCAAGTTCTACATTGCATAGATCTAAAAATACAGGAAAAGGGCTCCAAGATTGTAACACAAACTACTCACATATGAAGGTGGAATTTCCGAGATGGGAAGATAGGGATCCGACTAGTTGGATCTCTAATGCAAATTTTTTTTTTTTTTTCACAGAACCCTAGAAGAATCTAAGGTAGAAGTGGCCTCAATCCAGCACGATAGAGATGCAATCCAGTGGTATGATTGGTATGAAACTTTTCACGGAGTTCCTTTGTGTGAGTAGTTCAAAAGAGAGCTTCTTGTTCGCTTTGGCCCATCCAAATATGAGAATATTGATTGCCAGCTTACTAAAATTTATCAGACTTCTACAGTATTAGAATATCAGAGTAGGTTTGAAAGATTATCAAATTAAGCTAGAGATTGGTCGGAACGATAACTTCTAGGTACATTTATTGAAGGGCTTATTCCAAAGATCCGGTGTGAAGTTAAGGCTTGTCAACCCCGCACTATGATAGTTGCGATCTCATTTGCACATCTACATGAGAAAGAAATTAGCAAGGAAAGATCAGCAATGGGTTTATACTATGATAAAAAGTGGAGTATGGAGCACCAATGTAAACAAGGGCAACTTCTGATGATTGAACCAATTGGAGAGGAACCGAAAGCTAAGAATGTGGACTCCGATCATGAAGGTATAAATTCTAATAAAGATATTGGACCTACCATACATACAATGCATGCATTAGCCGACTACTCTAACCTGCAAACTATGGAAGTTGGCGAAACTTTGGAATATTAGCCTATTATAATTTTGATTGATACTTGTAGCACTAATAATTTTACTGATAGGAAAGTTACAGCTCGATTAGCTTATCACATTGAAGGTTGTGATAGATTCGAAGTAAAAATCGTTGATGGACGAATTTTAACTTATGATAACAAATATTAAAAAATAATATTGATTATACATGGCTAGGAGTTTCTTGCAATGATTACTACACTGAAAGACTAACTTGTTACTTACACTATCAAAAAGTAGAGACCATATTTACTTGATCAATGGATTGTGATGCGTTGCAGATAATCTATGATTGAAATGTTGAAAGAGAAGCTCCTCGAGTTTAATGCTACTCAGCCTTGAGGACAAGGTTGATTTGAAGAGGGAGGAATTGTTAGGACCCTTTTTCTAAGCTTTTGAATAATATTTATTGAGTCAGTTTAGTTCAGATGTTTATTGAGTCAGTTTAGTTCAGTTAGAGTCGGGTAGAAGTTTATTTAATATTTAATTAATATTAAGAGTCCAAGTCCTAACGGACTCTAGGTGGAACTCTATAAATAGTGATGCAACCATTTCTTTAAATCAATCAATCAATCAATGAAATATTATTCTAGTTTGTTATGATAAACCTTAGGAGGTCGATTCCCTCGAAATGATCAAGGCCAATCCCCTTGAAACGATCAATGAGACCGATCCCCTCGAAGTGATCATTATCAAAGCCATTCTTTCTTTTACGATAAAACCTTAGGGTTCTATCAATGATATCATTGCAATAACCCTCTAGGGTTTTCTGTAAAAATCGCATGTGGATTTGTAGAAACCAAACATCGTATAAATAAGGCTTTCATATAAATACCTATGTATTTTAATAAAATTTGGCAACAAAGGGAATCAAATAAGTATTTCTTATAAATTTTCAATTAAACACATGTAATAATAATTTTAAAATAAAATAGGTATTTTATATAAATTTCTGTGTATCTCAATGAAATTTGACTGCAAAGGGGAAAGTAATTCATTTTTAGTTAAGTTTAGGTTTTAGGGATCTAATAACTATAAATTGACCATTTTCATCTAATTTCAACCATGTCATTTGTGGCTTATTATACTAGTAGAAGTGACAAAAAGATAACATTAAGGGAAGGAAAGAAAAGAATCTTATCTAGACATCTTAGATTTTGCTCTTTCATGAGGACTTTTACCATACATTTTGCGATAGGATAAAGTTAATAAGTTTACAATCAATGGGATCTATTTATCATTCACAGGGAATGATGTTTCTATTCTTCTCCACTTATCAAATAACGATCATGTAATTAATTGATTTAACGATAGAGACATCAAGTAATTTGTACGATCACTATTTCTCATTTTTGATACTATATCGTGCTCAATTAGAAGCTTTAATGACAACGTTTCACGTCTTCGATGAAGAAATGACTATCTGATATACATATTATATTTATATATATATATATATATATATATATATATATATATATATATATATATATATATATCTTATTTGGTTAAAAATAATTATGGATTATTGATTTCGTTATTGTCGATCATTGATAATTTATACTTTGGATGAGTTCAATTGGGCAGTAGTAGTCCATTCTCTCATTTTCTAAAAAGAAAAATAATAATCAAGGATAAAATATGCCGAGTTTAGCAAAACGAGATGATGTCTGTCAGTTATTTAAAAGGTTTTTTTTACCCCTATTACAAGTATGATGATAAATTATTTTGTATGATGAATTAATTCTTTATAAATATCAAATCTAATATTTATCTTGATTTATTAATAGATAGGCATGATTTTGTGAGCATATGGTGTGTTTAAAGTCGGTAATGATTTAGAATCACCACGTTTGTGAAAATGGTCAATTAAAACATGACATTAAAAAATAATGAATAGAATATTAGTGAAGATCTCACTCGAAGACGTAAGTATCTAAACATTGGTTGATTATTGTTTATATATAATCTAAACGTAAGTATCAATACAATGTGTTTATATATAATGTGAGGTAACTTTGTTGTCTAATATTAAGTCACCTTTTAAGGTATTTATATAATTTATGATCACCCATACATAGTGTTATTATGATATTAAAACAATTAATCTTTTATCCTGCGATATACAAGTTCATAATGTACCATAAGAGGATTATCCAATGGATGAGGACCTATCGATACGATAAAACAGTTTCCAAATATCAATCTTGTGATCACCATTACGGGAAACTTAAGAAGTTGTACTTAACCTTGGTAGAAGATGGTCTTAATGATATTGTTATTGAATTCATTAGTGACATAGATAATTTAGAATATAATTAGATTATGTATCACACACAGCTTAGAAGAGTAGAAGGGCCATCACTCAACGGATAAAAGTTACATTAGGAATAACAAACAGGCTGATCTTTCCCAAGGGTTCACATTGATGGAAAGATTTGGTATCTCAATGTTGATTCTTCACCACCTGGGGCTGTATATTCCAAGGGTTGAACTATTCGCCTATTAAAGCGGCACATGAGTTGGGTTAAGAACAGTTTGATCTATATCTGGTATGAGCATTAGAGTATTGAAAGGATCTTTTCCTAATAGAAGGGGATTAGGAATGATGCACCTATGGTGTATCAATTATCGTGCTCACGATAAACGTTGAATAATCAAGTGTGAAAAGAATAACTCCTAAAAGCATCTAAGTAGCAAGCTCATCCTAAGATGAATATTCTCTTATTTCTACTTTTCTAGAGCCCTCGGTAGCATAGTCGAGATAGTGACAGGAAGAAAAGGTTCTCTGTCCATGTAGGGAATTCCTATAAATTGAGGAAGCAAAGGAAGAAAAAAACAAATGAAAGTAGTTGCGCTGAGAAGAAGAATAAAAGGATTGAGTTGAATAAAACTATTGAAAAATTGGAGGTAGATAAAATTGGGTTCAAGAAAGTTATCGGAGAAAATTTTGGATGAACAAAAAAAAAAAAAAGAAAAGAGTGTAAAGGAGACTCCTAGAAATGTTAATAAGAATAAAATTGATTATATGACTATTGCAAACGTTGAGGAGAATATAGAGCTGATGAAATAATTGCTCCAACAGATGACAATAAAACCTAGCAAAAAAAAAAAAAAAAGAAATCTATGGCCATGGATAAAATTATTAAGGCAAGGTTAAAAATTTGTTAATAATAAATAACACTTTTATTTTCGACATTATCATATTAATTAGAATTTTATATTTTTTACATAGAGTAAGGGAGAGAGCCAATTTCTGCTGAAGAAGAAGTAGCCATCATCATCATATGCAAGCTGAAGACACTGTTGTGAGTTAGAGGAATAAAATTGATTTGCTTGTTTGAATGTAATAAAATAAAATATTATTAGTTATCCTATTATCATATTAACAGCCTACAGTAATAAACTGAGTTTGGATTTTATAATTTGATGACATTAAATATGATGTTGCTATTTATGATTATTCAATTAATAGCTCATTTGAGATTAAATAAATATGATATCATTAAATTTAATTGCTATTATTGTTTAATCTCTACTTGTAAGTAATTGTTCAATTTCCTTTGAATTTGATCGTGACATTAGATGCCTTTGCGACATTATTAGATTGGCCAATTCTCATCTACGTGAAATTATTATTTGATGCATATTGAAGCTTGTTAGTACATAGAGCGCAAGAATCTATCTTCATTGAGGTGGTGTTCCTACCATATATATAGTCATGCATTCTAGATTTGAGGTAAAATGAATGATTGAATAAATTTTCTTCTTATATTGAATATTCTACCCCTAAAATATTTTATTTCGACTCAAAAACATTATGCCATGCTCGAAAAAATCATGTTTCAAATGAGGCACAAGACCTATGGACTTATCAAATTCATATTTGTGCCATTGTATTTATCATGACATTGGCACTTTATGCCAAGTACACTGTCGTTTTTAATAGGACCATAAGTATTCATGATTCTATCCTTCCGTAGATTCTTCATATCTAATGTTGCTTAATTCTAGTGAAAAAGATTTTATTATTGGAGACTTTCATATAATTTTGAGCTATATAATATACTTCATAAAATAAATATGGATTAGCATTTTTTATACCCAATAGTTGAGAGCATGGCATTCCATGAATATCACAATGATGACATGAACAACTCCTTTTTATCTACATCTGCCATAATTGTCTCACACAATATCTGTGCTTATAATTTATTATGGGAATAAGGAAAAACTTAATACTACCATTCCTTCTCCTTCAACTTTTCAAGTTAATCCTTATCATAAGGTTAGGGTGAATTTTAATCTATCATCGGATAAGCTAGATGATGAATATAAAAAACCATTTAACTATCTTTCTTCTTATCATTTCAATCATATAACCATAAACATCCTTTAATAATAAAGAGTTCATACTAAACATCCTTTAATAATAAAGAGTTCATACTTTTCGATCCATTTGTTGTGAGCATGATATATCAACAGTAAGAGAAAAATGTAATAGCTCATTTCAAGTCATATGGTAGTAGCTCTAGCAATATCCCAAAATAGTCTTAAGACATCTCGATCTCACACATCGGTCATTAGATTTTTTTTAAAATAAACCATGCAACAACATAAAATTCCTTGATTATAATCACTAATAGGTTACAACATTCAATGATATGCATTCTTTGTTAAAACAAGAATCACTCTCATAAATTTTGACGATGGTAAATATAATTAAAAATAATTTATTAGCTCCATCGATAATCGTAGACATCATTAAAGTACTATGACATTTGCTCAATAGATGTGTAGTATCAATACCAAAATCAGACCATATATAACTCTTAAATGAAATTATTCTTTGATGTCATTAGTGTTTCAATATAAGTATCATATCTATGAATTTTTGGCTCCCTCGCAAATGAAATTACATCGACATATGATTGCTCAAAGTCACCATGATCTTTATTAAGTACAATCCCTCATGCAAAATAAACATTTTTATAAAATACAATAACTCTAAATCTTTTTTGAATATCTACAATAATTATCTTAGAATATAATCATCATTTACTAAAACTTGTTCTTTAATTTTCTCCGTGATAAAAGAATTGTTGCATCCATCGTGACCACTTTATAATCTTAGCAAATTACATGAGTGCATTTTAGAAAACTTCATAATTTTGAAACAATCGGTTCCACGACAAGCATCATCCAATTAAAATCGGAAACTATATAGTAGACTTTTACCTTGTATCTTTTACTTATAATATGTTCCATCTCAAAGTTTCAACGAGTAACATACTCTTTTAATGTTTTTCGAAATTTATCTTTGTCTCCAAATGCCTATATAGAGTTAAAATTAAATTAGATAATATTATGTAAACTAATATCATTAATACACATAAATGTCACATATATCCGACCAAAGAAAATATCACAAGAGATAAATTCATTGTCTTAACCACAGTATTTAATAACATCAAATGAGGTATAAATATTTGGGTTTACGTCACCTTCAACCTCTTTTCTAGTTTCATTTGTAAGTAAATACATCACTATCATCATCTTCGTTATAATAAAATGAGTTATTCAAGTTTAGACTTTGTGAGCTATCAAACATTTCACTTTCATGTAGCCTTATATCTCACCTAATATAAGATTTTTGACTATTAATATAATAAAAAATTAAAAATACAATGTTATTATTAGAACATAGTACTAAATGTCAGAATTCAACTAACTTAGCACATCAAATAGTTTTAATATAATAGTAAAATAATAATAATAATAATAATAATAATAATAATAATAATAATAATAATAATAATAATAATAATAATAATAAAATCAGGCCAAAGGAACGAACCCTAAATATTTGTCATGCTACTATATATTCATCAAACCCTACTAAACTCATCAAATATATAGCTAAGCTTCAATAACAGGCCAAGGGAAGGATAAGAATAGGAGAAGGAAGTCTATGGAGAAGAGATTGAATAAGAGCGAAAGATGTGTTATTTTCAGCTCAAACTAAATCACAGCAACCACTAAAAGTAAGCTATATTATATTATATTATATTCATGAAAAGGATAAGCATCAACCAAAAATAAACCACCTATGAACCAATCTCTAAACTACACCAAACCATATGAACCGGTGGCAATATAGCCTAAAAAAATATGACTAGTAAGTACAAAGGTAAAAATCATAAATTGGGATAAAATTGGCTCTCTACGGGAATGGATAAATAAATAGGGAACCAACCACTCTATGCAAAATACTAACTTCATTTATCAACTAGAATGTATGTATGTATGTATGTTCTTAAGCTAATATTTATTATCTTTATTGATGTTGCAACCCAAGGGTGAAAATATCATGCTCCTTTTTAAAGATTTTGAGTTGAAATTTTTATGGAGGTGGTTTCAGAATCACTTGACCTAATTGATTCTGTAGTTTCAGCGCACCTTCTATTACTCTCAAATTTATCTTAGATTTATTTATGTAAATTCTCTCCAAAGTTTAATTTGATCGGATGAAATTGATTGGACCAATTTCGTACTTTTTTTTAAAACTATTGTTGTGCGTAAAAGAAAGAGAGAAATAATATTTTTGAATGCATACTCATGTCCATTATCCTACTTTCTTTCTTTAGTTTGAGGATAAAAGATGCTCGTGATCATTTTTAAAGTATTTATTTAATTTATTTTTAATAAAAATATATATGAGAAGATTATTTTTTATAAATTTATTCTTGCAACCATAGATTCATATTGATGTAGTATGTCCAATAGACTCTTCCTTATTTGTTGAGTGTTGATTGATCGAAAATAATGATTATATCACTAAACTAAAATTTTTTTATCCGATGCAAAACTTATAATAGTTGAAACCATAATTATTAAACCATGAAAAATTAGGAATTGGATAATTTTTTTTGTATGAATATTAACCATAAAATAAGACTAACATGTTACTTTTAATCTTTTATGAAAAACAAATATATATTTTTCACCATAATTTCTTCTCCTTAATTGAGGAGGGGAGGCATTTTCATCCACATTCGTTCTTCTTACTACTTGTTCATACACCTCGTTTCATCTTTCTCTTACACCAATGATCACATTCAGGTTGTTGTTTCTTTTCTTGTTCAAAGGGTAAATAGTAAAGATGGATGGTTATGAGTAGCAATCCAAGAATCAAGTGTCCTTGTCCTCCTTCGCCATCCTTCCTTCATTTTATATATGCCTTGCACGCAAGACATCTACTGCTCGTTCCGAGTCCTGCAGTGGTGCCTGCACGCGTCAAAATGGCGAATGATTCAGCCACAGTGCTGACGATGATCCATGTCGACACAGCTCTCATGGGACCGGACGTCACGCCATGGACTTTCCTGTGTTCTCCGTGCTTCACGTGGGGGAATCCCACGCCCGGCGTCTCCGACGGGGGCCCCGATGTCCCCAGCCGCGGGGCGGGGTTCGGCACCAAAAGGGCGCAAGCAAGGAGGGAAGAAATCAAGACGAAGGTTCACACACTTAGTCAACCCAAGTCAACAAACCCGCGATGCAACTCCGCACCGTCCGATGTGCTTTACGAACCGGCTTCTTGTGAACTACCCGAGAATCGATACCCTCTTCCTCGTCCTTTGCATTACGTCAAACAAAATGAGGGCGTCCAAGTCAACAGAAGGTGTTTGCAGCGTCGGTCGGCATCCTCCGTATCGATCATGTGTGAAGTGTGTTGACTATGGGAGAAGGAACGAAGACACCCGCGTTGATTACATCCTCCTCCTACGCAACTGCACTTTCATAGGATAGGAAGATAAGGAGAAGAAAAGATTGTTCCTTATCTTACGTGAAGAACATGTCCCTCGTCCTCCACCTCAAGTCCTCCCATTTCACGTAAGAGAGATGCGACATAGACGATCCTCGTTCGATGCATCGAATGTTGGATTACAAGAGACGCAACAAGTGGAACGCGGGCCTGTGACCGCCGGGGTAGCAGGAAGAACATTGACCTGCACCTGAGAGTCTTGGTCTCGCTTTCAACAGCCCGGAATGAACTGTTGTTGACTGGCATCAATGTGTTTTGTTAAATAGTGGCCGGTGTTCGAGACTTGGTTCTTTACCAGCTCATGAAGGGATGACTTTTCGACGAGTTTTGACTCGCAGAAAGCGAAGTGAGTACATGAATACCATGACAGAGAATAATTCTTGGATCAAAGAACAAGTGGCAAGTCTTTTTGACTTTACCTTTGCCTTATTCTTGTGGGAGACTTGGAAAGCTAATCTTCTTTTTCTTCTTGTCAAACATACTTTCATACTGATTTCGGCAGCTAAATTAATGGAGGATGGATTGATAAGAATCTTGAGATTCACACTGATTTCTGCACCCGCTGGGAAATGGATGGACATTAATCTTTTGCGAGTTCTAAGTAGTTTCAGATGCCCATAATTTTCCGAGGGGACAGATGCCATCTGTTTCATCTCAACAAAGGACATCTCCATGTTTGAAAATAGAATGGAACATATCATATCATGTCATGTCACTGTAGAATATTTAGGGCGTTATTGTTGACGACTGCATCGTCAAATCAAATCTACATGTATCCTCTCTCTCTCTCTCTCTCTCTCTCTCTCTTAAGAAAAAAAAGGAAAAAGAAAGAAAACTGCAACTAATGGCCTCCATCATTGACACCAATGGCCACAATAATATGTGGTACTCTTCTATCCCCATACACACATATACACATGCATGTAGAGGGTTATGAAACAAGCCAGGAAGGATGAAAGTTACAGGTAAGAAAGAGAGAAACCACAGAAGGCACCTTTAAGAATAATGTAGCGAAAGGAACCATTGGGGTATTCTATCAAGCAGATGAAAAGCTTAATTTGTTTTGTTCTAGGAAAGGGCTTAATGCGTATGGAATCAAAGGCAAAAATGCTGGAATTGCATATTTCTTAGTGTCTTTATGTTTTTATTTCCCTTTAATGTTTTACTAAAGCATATTAAAAAAAGATGAAACCAAGATTTCAAAGCTTCTGTTGGCTCAAATAGGTGCCCATCAATGGAGTCACACGTCTCTTCAATCTATTGGCTCAAAGGAATTACAAGTCTCTTTTATCTAAAACAGTTGGCATTGATACTGACTCTAGTGATAGGACACAGGGTGTTGTCTGAGCACCAAAGACGTCGGCCCCGATTTTGGGGGCATCATGCAACCATCACATCTTCAATTTCTGATGTGAATTCGTGGTCCTTGATTTGCTCCAATAAATTGCGCCAGTACATCATGTCCCATTCTCCAGCATCACGGATGACTCCCATGCCCACTCAAGATCCAGATCCGATATATGGATCCGAAATAAACATACCCGATAAGCATGCGGAATACGAGACCAAAGAGATCGGGTGCGGCGAAGGTTCGCGAGAGTACTTCCGGGTGTGAGCACCGGAGGGTGCGGGACCCACGTGTGGGGACACGTTGGTCTCACGCGGATGGGTGGACCTCCTTCGTCTATCAGTTTCTCCTTCGCGGAAGCGCACGCGCAACACCCCGCTTTGCTCGAAGCGTTCGTTACTTCCTCCTCGGCCTCTCTCTCTCTCTCTCTCTCTCTATCTATAAATAGTAGCTCCCTGTGGTCTTCTTCTGCCCCTCCCACCACCGAACGGCAGCAATGGACGACATGGAGGCCGAGTACAGCCACTACTGGGAAACCAAGAGGTTCATCGACTCGGAGGAGTTCGAGAGGTCCTTCTTCACTGCCCACCTTCCTCCTCCCTCTCCTTTGTTCCCCACCTTGAGCTATCTCTGAACTGCATCCTTGTGCATTATACCCCCCTCTGTTCCGCTCTCCTGTTTCTTATCTCTTCAGCTATGCAAGCAAAACTAACCAATCATTTAAGGGAAATTGATTGCTTCATGAAAGTGATCTTGTCTGTCTGCTGATTGCTAGTTTCAGCACAAGAGAGAGAGAGAGAGAGAGAGAGAGAGAGAGAGAGAGAGAGATCCATAACAAACGACATCAACTCTGCATCTTTGATGTCAGTGATGCCTCTTGCCCTTTCCCACTCGTGGCTTCCCAGGAAAAAGGACCACGGTGTTGAGGTTCCACCTGAATTGGAGAAGTGGTTGTTGGTCAACAGCATGAGATTCTTTCTTTTTATTTCCCTTCCTTTAGGAAATCCACTTGACTTCTCTTTCTTCTGAGAAAATTCCTCCTTTTCGGTGTTTAATTCATGAATGAATCATCTAATCTTGGCAAGGTTCTCTTTGTTCACAGCTGGGGGTTTGAGGAGGCCATATCAGGTGGCTACTACGATTCCAGCTCCCCTGAAGGCACCACATCCTCGGCCACAGTGAAGAACATTGCTATGGAGAGGAATCGCAGGAAGAAACTCAACGAAAAGCTTTACGCGCTCCGGAGTGTCGTCCCCAACATCACCAAGGTAGGCAACTACTCCAAAAGAACGACAAAAGGGCGCTGGAGCTCTGTGGTCTATTGGAATTTGACTACGGTTCTCACTGCAACTCATTTCATTGTGATCTGTGGATTCAGATGGATAAGGCGTCGATCATAAAAGACGCGATCGATTACATTCAGCAGCTTCAAGAGCAAGAAAGGAAGATGATGGCAGAGATGTCCGAGCTTGAGCCGCTCAGAGAGGAAAAGATGTCGATGGGTGACTTCGAGTATGATGTTGTACCCTTCATGCAGCAGAGAAAGAAGAAGAGAACTCCAAGGAGCTCGTCGGCTCCGGGTTCCCCGACCTCCTTTCCCATCGAAGTACTGGAAGTAAGCTCCCACTCTCTCTCTCTCTCTCTCACATGTTGAGGTCAAACCATGGTTAGTCTTGTCGATGGAATTTGATTGTTTCGGGTGGTGTGGCACGCAGCTCAGAGTGAATGAAATGGGCGAGAAAACGATGGTTGTGAGCATCACCTGCAACAAAAAGAGAGACACCATGATCAAGGTGTGCGAGCTTTTTGAGTTTCTCAACCTCAAAGTGATCACAGCCAACATCACCAGTGTCTCCGAAAACCTGTTGCACACTCTGTTCGTCGAGGTACTCTCTCTGTCTATTTTTCCACTGTGTTGTGTGTGATAGTGCCTGTCATGCTATATATACATACATGTACGTGTATATGTGTATATAAGTACGTCCATACATGTTCGTACATTATAAGTTGGCCAGTCATGGATCCATCCAAAACAGTAAGGCATCGCCGTCTCATATGTCATCTGAGTTTGGTGCCCTTTCAGCATGCGAGAGGCTCACCTTTGATCATTGGGTGTGTTGAATCTTACAGCCCACGTTATCAACATGGAGAATTGCAGTGACAGGGGAGTCAAAGTTGACTTTTGCATGGCAGCTGAATCTTCCCACCATGTTTAGCTCATTTATCACATGACTCTTCCTCTCTGATCTCTTCTTTCTTTTATTCTGCACACACAACATGTGGTCTGAAACCGTGTTGTTCCACATGCGCTATCTATCTCTTGTGTGATTTCTCCTTTTATTTTTTGTTTTAGTTCGTTGTTGCTCCTACATCAACAGTAGAACAGATGTGGCTGTCACCATAAGGAGCATAAATTCCACTACAAAAAGAAGAAAAAGATGACTTGCTTCCACACCAAGGCCTTTCACATGGTTGAAAAGGATCTGCTTGGCACATTTAAATCCTTGAACAAGTGGATGATTTCTTGTCTTTGTCGTTAGAACAAGTGGACAGCATGACATGTGGATGGAGAAGTTGGAATCTTGTTTCACCACTCTCAGCAATTAAACATGAGCAATGAATGAATCAATCAGTTTCATCCAAAGAAAAAGAAGTCAGCTTGCTGAACTAATGAGCTATTTGTGTTGCAGACTGATGAAATGGACAGTGCTCAACTGAAGGAGAAGATTGAGGTTGCCATTGCAGAGCTTGATGTCCCAAAGAGCCCCATAAGTTATGTGACTTATCAACAAGGAGGATTTGATGAAGCCATCTTCCTTCAGTAACACCTACTTGCTTCTGCTCTACCATGCAGCAATCCACAAGGATAAGTACTTTGTCTGGCTAATAACACCTGGTTCTTTTTCCAGCCTTCCTCTCATGCTGGGACCAGATGGTTGTTTAGTATTAGAGGCAGGTAAAGGGTGCTCAAGGTCACAGTAGTCCTTTCTTGATGCTTCTGCTTCAAGGGGTTAATTTCTATGATGTCAACTTTGGTGCTGAATCTAAGTAATGCAGTGATGATCCTTAGGCTAATATGCAGTACATGCAAGCTTTTCAGTTTGTGATCCTTTGGCTAATGAGAGCAACTCAATTTACCTCGAGCAAAAAGAAACAAGAATCAATTTAGCTCTTGATTGACATGTTAATTTAGCTAATAGCAAATTCTTTACCTCAGAGCTAACTCAAATCTATATCTTGTTTGATATGTTCAAACTTAAACCACATCTAAAGAGTTCAGAAGAGCATAATACAGATCAAATTCAATAATTGGTTAGAATCTGATTTTAATGCTTGGTTTTCCGATAGTATATCTCAATATTTTGATTTGGATAGAACTTGCTATGGTGGAGATCTCTATGTTGCTGTGTTTCTGAGTTCCACTTTATCTGCAACCAGCTTATGAGTAGGGGAGATCAAAAGTGACTCCTAAGAATCCAAATGATGACGCTACCTGACATCAATCACTCTTCCAAAGAAAACTATGTTGTCGATCCAGCAAATGAATTTGTGAGATCCCTCACTATTAACCCTATATCCTGTGACAGGTGTGCCTTTGGAAGAAGTTCCTACACACATAGAATGACTAAACCATATAGTTAAAATGGGGTTGGTCTTAACCCAAGAAAGAAATAGGAAACTTATTAACTTCCTACAATTGAATTCAGAAGTATTCACATGGTCAACTAGTGATATGCCTAGAATTGACCCTAGTGTGACCTAACATTAACTTTATCTATATTACTTTCTCTTGTGTTAGATCGAATCAGATACAAATAGCTCTAGCTACCCCAATTCGGATCATCTTTAATCTGCCCATTCATTAACCACAAGGCAGAGTTAGGCATATGTTCATTAAAGTCATAAATATTAGTTACATCATGATATAATTGATTTACATCACTCCTTATTTACCTCACTCTTGATAATAGCACATCTCGCCAAGCCATAAACTTCAAAAGTTTAATCCCGACCATTAAGATACTATAAAAGAGGAGGTTAGAAAACTCTTCCAAGCTAGGTTCATCCACGAGGTCCACTATCCAAATAGTTTGCTAATGTGATCCTAAATTCAAAGAGTAATACAAAATGGAGGATGTATTTTGATTACATACATCATCAGTGGTCCAGAACATGAGCTATTATCTTTCATGGATGTTTTTTCCTTTCCCAAATTAATCGGTTGGTCAACTCTTGAACATAGAGCTATTAGCTTTCGTGGATGCTTTTTCTCTGGATATAACTAGATAAAGATAACACTAGAGAACAAGGGACATAACTTTTATCATTGAGAAAGGTTTGTACTACTATATGGTCATACCATTTGGATTCAAGAGTCCATGAGCAACATATCAAGAGATGGTTAGTAGAATGTTTCAGTATCAAGTTGGGAAGAATATAGAAGTCTATGTGGATGACGTATTAGTGAAGAGATGCAATATCGACATACACTTTAAAAAAGCCAACCTTGGGGAAACAATTGCTATTATAAAAAAATTGAATATAGTTAAATATGACTAAGTGTGCATTGGGCATAAGTTTGGAAAAGTTCCTAGGTTTTATGATACATCCATATAGAATAGATACAAAGCCAGATAAGGTCAAGACTATTATCAACATGAAGCCCCCATGCTTCATTAAGGAGGTTAAATAGTTGATAGGTTGAATCCCTGTGCTTAGTTGATTTTTATCTCGGACAAGAGATCGGTGTTTTCCATTCTTTAAAATCCTAAAACTTGAAGGATTTTCAATGAACCAAGTCGTGTCAATAAACATTTGATATACTTAAAGATATTTGATGACTCGTCCCCGACTTTTTAACCCTTAGGAGAAGATTTATACTTATATTTATCTATAATTTCAGTGGCCATAAGCTTAATATTGATTTTGGAAGAGCAGCAAATCCAAAGGCATATATATTACACTAATCATATACTCCAAGATGTGAAAACTTGATATCTCAATTTTGTAATGCTGACCTATGGGTTAATCCTAACAATCAAGAGACTTCGTTTGTACTTTTAGGCTTATCATATCATTGTCATGATAGATCAATTGATGTACTAGAGTCCTTTTTAGTCTGATACCATAAAAAGGCTCCTTAAATGAGTAATTAAACTATGTTAATTTGATATTTCTTATAATTCGAAAACCACTATTAAGGCATAGGTCCTTGTTGACTTTGTGGCAGGGATGACATTCGCCAAGGAAACAATTGAAGATGATAAATGCTAGGCTTTGCATGTGGATGAGTTAGCCATGTAAACAAGAGGGGGAGTGGGTCTTGTCTACAAAGTTCATAAGGAGAAGTATATGAGCATGTACTCCATTTCAACTTATAGGTTACCAATAATAAGACAGAATATGAAGCACTTTTGTCTGAAACTCACTTATGGGCATGAGAATACAAACTCCCAACTCATCGTCAACCAAATCAACAACATATATGAGGCTTGTGACGCCATCATGACATTATACCTCATATAGGCAAGATAGATAATAGTCGACATTTCAACATTTAACATTAAACAAGTCCCAAGAAAGGATAATATAACAGTAAGTACTCTTTTCAGACCACTTCTACCATCCAGAGGAGTCACCACTAAGATCTTAATTCAAAGAAGCATACACAAGGATCAAGTAGCAAACACTATCTTGGAACTTAGATAGGAGATATTAAGAGATATTTAAAAACTAGGGTCATTTTTGATGAGTCGACCAAAGCAAGAAAAATGCACATGAAACAAACTTGGTATTTATTGAATCTCAAATTTTGATGATGAAATCAATTAATAAAGTTATGGTTTAATGAGCGTTTGAGTGACACATGACTAACTTCAATCATAGAAAGACAAATCGATTGAAATAGAAAGAATTAAACGTTAGGCTAGAATGGATTATATTAGAGATTGGACGTCGAACTAGAAGATTGATCGACGTGCCAAAAGATAGACTTTATGCCATGAGTTCGGCATCAAGTCAGAAGGATCAGACATTATACTAAGAAAGATCGGATGTTGCAAGAGGTCAATATGTTAATGGAACTAGCAATACGTCGAAGGAAAGGATGATGTGTCGAAGGTTCAAATGAAGCACTAGATGAACCAATGACATGCTGGACAACAAAGGATTCATGCTTGTAATCATTTGTATCTTGATCGAAGTAGTTTAGATGATAATTGAGTTAGTTTTGAGTATCACCATGCCAACTTAATTAGGGCCCATTGGGCTTGAATCAGGAATGAATTGGGTCTATTAGAAAACCAATTCATTAACCTAAAGTTGGGCCAAGCGGTGGCACTACCAGGTCAGGCGATGGAACTACTTGTGAGCTAGAAAGTATAAAATATACTTTTTCAAAAAACTTGGTGGTGGTACCGCGCAGACTGGGTGATGGTACCGTTAGTGCATAGGATGGCAGGCGATGGTATCGCTAGTACCTCGGAAGTCCAATGATTTAAATTTTTAATTTTATTTTTGAAGTCATTTGGAGCCTATAAATACCCCACTTTTTCTTACTTGAGATAGCAAGAACAAGTGTAGAAAGGGGAAAGAATTCTTGAGGATAAAAGTATTGAATCTTGAATTTTGATGATAAAACTAATTGATACTGTTTATAATTTGATCTATGTTTTGAATGACGTAGGAAGCTTCGATCAGAGAGAGACAATTAAAGCAGGAAGAATCATGTTGGGCTGGAGTGAACATATCAGAAGATTAGATATCGAGCCGGAGGATCGGTCGACGTATCGGCAGAAGGCTTCTGGCCATGGGTTCGGGATTGGGCCAAGAAGAGCGAAAATTATGCCAAGGAAATCGGAGTTACGGATGTCAACTAGCCGATTGGGCAATAGGCCGCAAGAGAGGATGATGCGTTGAAGAATCGGATGAAGCGTCAATGAACCAATGACATGCCGGACAATATTTAATTCAATCTTTGTAATAATTATCTAGATCGAAGTAGGTTTTAGGTATAATTGGGTTGGAATTGGGCCAACTCAATTAGGGACCAATTGGGCCTAAGTTTAGGTTGTGTTGGGCCAAGTGAAAGGCACAAACAATGATCCAACAGGTGAAATCATCGTGGCACAATCTCCGAGACTATGTTAGACGGTGGTACCGCTAGTCTAGGTGATGGTACCACCCAAACATAGTCTCCGAGAGACTGTTAGGCGGTGGTACCGCCCAATGGCAAGGTGTTAGGCAATGGTACTACCTAGTATTAGTGCTGTAAGCAGTAGTACCGCTAGTACCCCGAAATCAGGGATGAGACATTTTTTGGCTCCAAGTTTAAATCCACTTGAGGCCTATAAATACCCATCTTATCTCTGGTTAATAAATACAAGCACAGAGAGCTTAAAAGTAGGAAAACGTTGTTGTAATCATTTGAGAGATCCCCTCCTCTAGTTTCAAGTTTAGAATCCTGTTTAGGAAGGAGTGAGTACTTATAAAAGGTTGTCTCCTAAACTTGTGAAAATGAGAAGAGGGGTGTAAAAGGGTAGTTGATTTTCGCCCATTGAAAGAAGATCGGTAGTGGAAGCCGATGGCCTTCAGTGAAGAGGAATCAGGAGTGGATGTAGGTCACGACGACCGAACCACTATAAAAATCTAGTTTGCATTTCCTTCATGCTTTTTCTTTATATTGCAAATTGAATTCTTACTTTTACTATGCTTTTGTACGCTTTCAAGTTAAGCATCTTTCTGATACATTTTTATCGTATGAAGATTTTCGACTCAACATAATTTTACCACTGTACTAATTCATCCCCCCCTCTTAGTGTCATTCTTGATCCTAACAGTTGGTATTGGAGCCAGGTTCTTTCTCGTTTAGTTTAACAACCAAGAGAAATGGCTTTTTACGAATTTCAAAAGGGACTAGACTTTCTCTTTGAATGCCAAAGCTATGAATGCTTTGTTTTGTGCATTGGACAAAATTGAATTTAATCGTATTTCTATTTGCGAAACTACGCACGATATTTGGCACACACTTGAAATTATACATGAAGGCACTAGTAGAGTTAAAGACTCTAAAATTAATCTTTTGATGCATAATTTTGAGTTTTTTCGAATAAAGCCAAGTGAAACTATCGTTGACATATACACCTGTCTTATGGATATCATCAATAGTTTAAAAAGACTTTGTAAATATTTTTCTAATTTTGAATTTGTTAACAAAATACTAAGATCAATTCTAAAAAGTTGGGATCCAAAAGTGATGGTAATACAAGAAGCAAAGGACCTGAATAACCTTGCTCTTGAAGAATTTATTGGATCATTAATGACCTATGAAATGACATGCATGACACATGATGAACTCGATGAGCATAAGAACAACATTCCAAATAACAGGAAGGATTTGAAACTTAGAACAAAAGAAGACTACTTGAGTGATAAATCAAGTAATGATGACGATGACCTTGAACTTCTAATAATAAAGCTTAAGAAGTTCTTGAAATAAGAATCAAAGAATAAAAACAAACTTAAAAAGAATACAACTACTTGCTATGAACGAAAGAAACTAGGTCACTCCAAAGATGAGTATATAAAACTGAAGAAGAAGTTGTCAAAGGATGAATCGAGCAATGAGGATCAAACCAACAAATACGAGGTGGCCTTCCACAATGAGGTAAATGACTTACCCGAAACCCCTTTAATTTATTTTGAAATTACTTGGTGCTTTTCATGAGTTATTTTTAATTAGTTAGTAAAAAATAAAAAAAAATATAAAAAATTATCATGCTTCTTTTTCTAGTGATTTTATAAAAAAACTAAAAATTTAAGCATGACAATTGCATGTTAACTCCTAGCACTAAGCATGAAAAGTTATATTCATTTAAAAAAAAAATTCTTTATGTTTAATGAAATCATACTTGATGTTTTAATGATGTAATGAAGTAATAATGTGTATCTTGATGATTTCCATATTGCTTTTTAATTTTGATTGAAATGTTTTTTTTCAACGAAATCATGCTTAATGAGTTTATAGTTTGAAATTGTGCATGTTATATCTTGAAAACTTGAAACCATATTTTGGTATCATGCATATCCAAGTAATGATGTTTTAAAAATTTTATTATTTTGGTATCATGCCCAAAGTAATGATGATTTTCTTTTGTAATTTATGGCTTATTGATTCTTGTCGTGATGAAATTTACTTTTTCGGTTTTAAACGTTGATGCATGTTTTGATTTGGTGTAAAAAACTTGGGTATGCTTGTAAGAAATCAAACCACATAAATTGAAACAACTAAAAAGGGAATGCATTTTAAAAATTTCTCTATCACAATCTTATCAATTTTTCAAAAAGAGATTAATGAATCTATTTATATTTTAAATTTCTTGAAAGTGATTTTGATGATTTGAATTTGAATGAGTTTTTACCTATATCATGATTTTGATTCCTCGGAATTATAGCTTGAAATCTTTATGAATCAAGATCTCTTATTATGTGTTCTCATATTATTTAAGAGGAGATTTTTTTTATGAATCATAATTTTTTGAATTATAACTTGAGATCTTTCATTAATATATAAATCATGATCTTAACAACTTGAGATTCTTATGAATCATGATTGTTTAATATGTTTCTTCTTTTTGCTATCCAAAAGAATCATAATTTGTCTTCATGAATTGTATACCTCTTCACCAAGCTAATTTTTCTTGATATATTTCATGTGATGATTTGAAAAATGATATAATGGGAAAAGTTTTGCACATTAAGAGAAATAGTTTTGTTAGTTTGGATAAATTGGTATAAAACTTACTTAATGTGCTTTCAAACACTTGCTTTATTGAATGATTCTCCTTTTTGCCTATGACAAAGGGGGAGAAAATAAATGATGAATGTTTAGTATCATAATCAAAATGCTGATTTAATGCATGAAATGATAAATACTTAAAAATTTTAATGTCAAAATGTTGAAGTGATAAATGCTTAAAAATTTTAATGTCTTAGCATTATGAATGCTATGCCTAAAATGATGTCTCATGAATGCTTGAGTATCATATATGATATGCCCATAGTGATGATTGATTTATTTTTGATATTATGCATGAAGTAAGGATGAAATGTAAGGTTTTGAAATTGTGTATGTTTTAATTTGAAACTCTAATTATGCATAAACATATTGAAATAAGATTGATACCTTATCCTTGTCATGCTTTGAAAATTATTGTAAAGAAAATTTATAAAATTGTATTCTTTTCTTCTTTTTTACAATGATAAAGGAGGAGTTAAATTTGTTGGCTTGCATATTTCAAAGATAGAAAAACTTGCTTGCATATATAAAGAGAAGCAAAAATTACAAACGTACACATCTAAAGAGAAGCAAAAGTGCTATCTTGCCTATCTCAAAAAGCAAAACTTGTAACTTGCACATTATAAAAGGAAGCAAGAATTGCTAGCTTACACACTTCAACAAGTGGCAAAAATGTTGTCTTATATTCTTTTTTGAAAACTTGCTAGTTTAAACATTGCAAAGAAAAGCAAACATGCTAAATTCTGTACATCTTTAAAATTTGCTAGCTTGCATGTTCAATACTTACTATCTTACTAGCTTGCATAGTTGTACTTATCCTTTTTGTTGATGACAAAGGGGGAGAATGTATGATAATATATTGATAGGGGGAGTTAAGGTTAACTCCGTCATCAATTGGTTGTTATCATCAAAAAGGGGGAGGTTGTTGAATCTTAGATTTTGATGATGAAACCAATTTATACTGTTTATGATTTGATATACGTTTTGAGTGACGTAGGAAGCTTCGATCAGAGAAGAGTGAAAATTACACTAAGGAAATCGAAGTTGTGGAGGCCAACTGACCGATTGGGCAATAGGTCGCAAGAGAGGATAATGCACCGAAGAATCGGATGAAGCGTCAATGAACAAATGACATGCCAGACAATATTTGATTCAAGCTTTGTAATAATTATCTAGATCGAAGTGGGTTTTAGGCGTAATTGGGTTGGAATTGGGCTAATTCAATTAGGGGCTAATTGAGCCCAAGTTTAGGTTGTGTTAGGCCAAGTAAAAGGCCCAAACAATGACCCAACAAGTAGAACCATCGTGGCACAGTCTCCGAGACTGTGTTAGGTGGTGGTACCACCTAGACATAGTCTTCGAGTGACTGTCAGGCAGTGATACCGCCAGACTGAGCGATGGTACCACCTAGTGGTAGGGTGTCAAGCGGTGGTACCGCCCAGCACATGCAGTGGTACCGCTAGTACCCCGAAAACCGAGGATGAGACACTTTTAAACTCCAAGTTTGAATCCACTTGAGGCCTATAAATACCTCTCTCATCCCTGGTTAATAAATATAAGCATAGAGAGCTTAAAAGTGGGAAAATGATGTTGTAATCATTTGAGAGATCCCCTCATCTAGTTCTAAGTTTAGAATTCTGTTTAGGGAGGAGTGAGTGCTTGTAAAAGGTTATCTCCTAAACCTGTGAAAAGGAGAAGAGGGGTGGAAAAGGATAGTTGATCTTCACCTGTTGAAAAAAGATCAGTAGTAGAAGTTGGTGGCCTCGAGTGAAGAGGAATCGAGAGTTGATGTAGGTCACGACGACTGAACCACTATAAAAATCTGATTTGCATTTCCTTCATGCTTTTTTCCTTATATTGCAAACTAAATTCTTACTTTCACTACGCTTTCGTATACTTTCAAGTTAAGCATCTTTTCGATATGTTTTTATCGTATGAAGATTTTCGGCTCAACATAATTTTACCGCTGTTATTCATTTCTGTTGCATCTTTATTTTCAGAAAATATCACTTTCAAATCCCTTATGTGGCATACTTAATGTCAACCGCCTCACTGGTCCAAATTATATGGATTGGCTCCGTAACTTGAGAATTGTTCTCACGGCGGAGAAAATCGTGTACATCCTTGATACAGTGATGCCTACGCCCGAAGAAGGGGCAAGCGAGGATGAGATCGCTCGCTACGTGAAGTACATTGATGACTCCACTCTTGCTCAGTGCTATATGTTGGGCTCTATGACTCCTGAGTTACAGAGACAACATGAAAAGATGGATGCCAGATCCATTCTCCTACATGTCCGCAAATTGTTTGAGGAATAGGGAAGGACTCAACGATATGAGATATCCAAGAGCCTCTTCCGCACTAGGATGACTGAGGGGACACTGGTTCAGAACCATGTCTTAAAGATGATTGAGTGGATAGAGAAACTCACAGGTCTAGGAATGGTCCTAGAGGATAACTTGGGTGTGGACATTGTGCTTTAGTCCCTACCAGATTCCTTTTCACAGTTCATAATAAATTTTAATATGAACAAGTTTGAGGTGACTCTCCCAGAGCTCCTTAATATGTTGAGGGAGGTAGAGAGTACTATTAAGAAAGAGAAGCCAGTTCTCTACACTGGTGAGACCAGAAAGAAAAGGAAAGCAGAAAGGTCCCTTAAGAAGGGAAAGGGTAAGGGCAGACCACGTAAAGCAAATGTTGCTAAGAAAGACCCAGCAAAGGACAAAGACCAGTACTTCCACTATGGCAAAGATGGGCACTGGAAGAGGAATTGCAAAGAGTACCTTGCAGAAAGGGCGAAACAAATGCTTGATGAAGCTTCAGGTACATTCATGATCAGTCTCCATTTGTCAGACTCTTATGATAGCACATGGGTATTAGATACCGGTAGTGCTTATCATATATACAATTCGTTGCAGATTTTGGCAAGGCCTAAGAGACTAGAGAGAGGCGAGATGGACCTCAAGATGGGTAATGGAGCAAAAGTTGCTAGAGTAGCTGTTAGCGAGGTCGCCCTACATCTGCCTAGTGGAGCTTTTATTACATTAGATGCATGTTATTTTGTTCCTTCTGTTATAAAAAATATTATCTCCATTTCATGTTTGACAGTTAGTGGATATAAATTAGTTTTTGAGAACAATGGTTGTTCGATATTATTAGATGATAAGATCATCATGAAAGGAACATTGCATAATGGTTTATTTATGTTAGACACTACTCCACATATCATGAATGTAAATGTGTGCAAGAGGAAACGAGATGAGATGAACAGTGCATACCTATGACATTATAGGCTAGGTCATATCCATGAAAGAAGGATTCAAAAGTTGCTAAATGATGGATATCTAGATCCATTCAACTATGTGTCATATGCAACTTCAACTTGTGAGCCTTGCCTTCGTGGAAAACTGACCAACTCTCCATTTAGTGGAACTGGAGAGAGAGCCACTGAGCTGTTAGAATTAATACATAGTGATGTATGTGGACCCATGTCAACTCATGCCATTGGTGGTTACTCCTACTTCATTATATTTACTGATGATTTTTCAAGGTATGGATATATGTACTTAATAAAGTACAAGTCCGAGGCTTTTGAAAAATTCAAAGAGTATAAGAATGAGGTGGAGAACCAAACTGGAAAGAGTATCAAAACTCTTCGATCAGATCGAGGAGGTGAGTACTTAAGTACATAGTTTACTCAGTTCCTCAAGGACCATGGGATATTATCCCAATGGACACCTCCTTATACACCTCAGCTCAATGGTGTCTCTAAAAGGAGAAATCGTACGCTATTAGACATGGTACGGTCCATGATGAGTTTCACTGACCTACCCATCTTATTCTAGGGATATGCCCTAGAAACCGTAGCTTACCTTCTGAACATAGTTCCAACTAAGTCGGTAGTGTCTACATCATATGAGATATGGAAAGGGAAGAAGCCTGATCTTAAGGTTGTTAAGATTTGGGGCTACCCTGCCCACGTTAAAAGACACAACCCCGATAAGTTAAAATCAAGGACAGAGCGATGCAAATTTGTGGGATACCCCAAGGAAACTTGTGGGTATTATTTCTATCATCTCGAGGACCAAAAGATCTTTATAGCTAAGAGAGCAGTGTTCCTTGAGAAGGAACATATTCTTG